>NW_028276473.1:0-149974 GCF_052056855.1 Sturnus vulgaris | reverse complement strand
TCTTCGCCCTTCTGCCGTCCGGCGAGAGCTGACTCCAGCGGTCAGTTGCAGCTCTGTCCCAACAGCGTGTTCTCAGTTCTGGGGCAAGCACGCCCTCTTGCCTTGGGCCCCATGCAAAAGTCCGAGCGAGCACTCGACTCAGTGCAATGCACCCGAAGGACGCTCTCGCTCGTCTTCAAGGAGCGATTCCCTACAGCAGAAGCAGCAGAGGCACAAACTGCATGACTAGAAGGGACAACGTAGAACACGTCTCTGTCCTGGCACATATTTCGTGTGCGATACTTCCTCCGGGTCTTCGGGCCTTGCGAAGCTCTGTGTACTGCGAGCGCTGCTACTCGCAGCTGAGAAGGACCGTGGAGCTAGCGGCGAATTCGGAGAGCTCTTCCCTGCACTGCGCCGCTCGCAAGCGGCTTCGTCTTCGTCTCCTTCTGCCGTCCGGCGAGAGCTTGAACTCCAGCGGTCAGTGCAGCTCTGCCCAACAGCGTGTTCACAGTTCTGCGGGCAAGCACGCCCTCTTGCCTTGGCCCCGAAGCAAAGTCCCGAGCGAGCACTCGACTCAGTGCAATGCACCGGAAGGACGCTCTCGCTCGTCTTTCAAGGAGCGATTCCTAACAGCAGAAGCAGCAGAGGCACAAACTGCATGACGAGAAGGGACACGTAGAACACGTCTCTGTCCTGGCACATTTTCGTGTGCGATACTTCCCTCCGGTCTTCGGGCCTTGCGAAGCTCTGTGTACTGCGAGCGCTGCTACTCGCAGCTGAGAAGGACCGTGGAGCTAGCGGCGATTCGGAGAGCTCTTCGCTGCACTGCGCCGCTCGCAAGCGGCTTCGTTCTTCGCCTTCTGCCGTCCGGCGAGAGCTGAACTCCAGCGGTCAGTGCAGCTCTGCCCAACAGCGTGTTCTCAGTTCTGCGGGCAAGCACGCCCTCTTGCCTTGGCCCCGAATGCAAAGTCCCGAGCGAGCACTCGACTCAGTGCAATGCACCCGGAAGGACGCTCTCGCTCGCCTTTCAAGGAGCGATTCCCTACAGCAGAAGCAGCAGAGGCACAAACTGCATGACGAGAAGGGACAACGTAGAACACGTCTCTGTCCTGGCAACATTTTCGTGTGCGATACTTCCTCCGGGTCTTCGGGCCTTGCGAAGCTCTGTGTACTGCGAGCGCTGCTACTCGCAGCTGAGAAGGACCGTGGAGCTAGCGGCGAATTCGGAGAGCTCTTCGCTGCACTGCGCCGCTCGCAAGCGGCTTCGTTCTTCGCCTTCTGCCGTCCGGCGAGAGCTGAACTCCAGCGGTCAGTTGCAGCTCTGCCAACAGCGTGTTCTCAGTTCTGCGGGCAAGCACGCCCTCTTGCCTTGGCCCCGAATGCAAAGTCCCGAGCGAGCACTCGACTCAGTGCAATGCACCCGGAAGGACGCTCTCGCTCGCCTTTCAAGGAGCGATTACCTACAGCAGAAGCAGCAGAGGCACAAACTGCATGACGAGAAGGGACAACGTAGAACACGTCTCTGTCCTGGCACATTTTCGTGTGCGATACTTCCCTCCGGGTCTTCGGGCCTTGCGAAGCTCTGTGTACTGCGAGCGCTGCTACTCGCAGCTGAGAAGGACCGTGGAGCTAGCGGCGAATTCGGAGAGCTCTTCGCTGCACTGCGCCGCTCGCAAGCGGCTTCGTTCTTCGCCTTCTGCCGTCCGGCGAGAGCTGAACTCCAGCGGTCAGGTGCAGCTCTGCCCAACAGCGTGTTCTCAGTTCTGCGGGCAAGCACGCCCTCTTGCCTTGGCCCCGAAGGCAAAGTCCCGAGCGAGCACTCGACTCAGTGCAATGCACCCGGAAGGACGCTCTCGCTCGTCTTTCAAGGAGCGATTCCCTACAGCAGAAGCAGCAGAGGCACAAACTGCATGACGAGAAGGGACAACGTAGAACACGTCTCTGTCCTGGCACATTTTCGTGTGCGATACTTCCCTCCGGGTCTTCGGGCCTTGCGAAGCTCTGTGTACTGCGAGCGCTGCTACTCGCAGCTGAGAAGGACCGTGGAGCTAGCGGCGAATTCGGAGAGCTCTTCCCTGCACTGCGCCGCTCGCAAGCGGCTTCGTTCTTCGCCTTCTGCCGTCCGGCGAGAGCTGAACTCCAGCGGTCAGTTGCAGCTCTGCCCAACAGCGTGTTCTCAGTTCTGCGGGCAAGCACGCCCTCTTGCCTTGGCCCCGAGAGCAAAGTCCCGAGCGAGCACTCGACTCAGTGCAATGCACCCGGAAGGACGCTCTCGCTCGTCTTTCAAGGAGCGATTCCTAACAGCAGAAGCAGCAGAGGCACAAACTGCATGACGAGAAGGGACAACGTAGAACACGTCTCTGTCCTGGCACATTTTCGTGTGCGATACTTCCCTCCGGGTCTTCGGGCCTTGCGAAGCTCTGTGTACTGCGAGCGCTGCTACTCGCAGCTGAGAAGGACCGTGGAGCTAGCGGCGAATTCGGAGAGCTCTTCGCTGCACTGCGCCGCTCGCAAGCGGCTTCGTTCTTCGCCTTCTGCCGTCCGGCGAGAGCTGAACTCCAGCGGTCAGGTGCAGCTCTGCCCAACAGCGTGTTCTCAGTTCTGCGGGCAAGCACGCCCTCTTGCCTTGGCCCCGAGAGCAAAGTCCCGAGCGAGCACTCGACTCAGTGCAATGCACCCGGAAGGACGCTCTCGCTCGTCTTTCAAGGAGCGATTCCTAACAGCAGAAGCAGCAGAGGCACAAACTGCATGACGAGAAGGGACAACGTAGAACACGTCTCTGTCCTGGCACATTTTCGTGTGCGATACTTCCCTCCGGGTCTTCGGGCCTTGCGAAGCTCTGTGTACTGCGAGCGCTGCTACTCGCAGCTGAGAAGGACCGTGGAGCTAGCGGCGAATTCGGAGAGCTCTTCGCTGCACTGCGCCGCTCGCAAGCGGCTTCGTTCTTCGCCTTCTGCCGTCCGGCGAGAGCTGAACTCCAGCGGTCAGGTGCAACTCTGCCCAACAGCGTGTTCTCAGTTCTGCGGGCAAGCACGCCCTCTTGCCTTGGCCCCGAGAGCAAAGTCCCGAGCGAGCACTCGACTCAGTGCAATGCACCCAGAAGGGACGCTCTCGCTCGTCTTTCAAGGAGCGATTCCTAACAGCAGAAGCAGCAGAGGCACAAACTGCATGACGAGAAGGGACAACGTAGAACACGTCTCTGTCCTGGCACATTTTCCTGTGCGATACTTCCCTCCGGGTCTTCGGGCCTTGCGAAGCTCTGTGTACTGCGAGCGCTGCTACTCGCAGCTGAGAAGGACCGTGGAGCTAGCGGCGAATTCGGAGAGCTCTTCGCTGCACTGCGCCGCTCGCAAGCGGCTTCGTTCTTCGCCTTCTGCCGTCCGGCGAGAGCTGAACTCCAGCGGTCAGTTGCAGCTCTGCCCAACAGCGTGTTCTCAGTTCTGCGGGCAAGCACGCCCTCTTGCCTTGGCCCCGAATGCAAAGTCCCGAGCGAGCACTCGACTCAGTGCAATGCACCCGGAAGGACGCTCTCGCTCGTCTTTCAAGGAGCGATTCCCTACAGCAGAAGCAGCAGAGGCACAAACTGCATGACGAGAAGGGACAACGTAGAACACGTCTCTGTCCTGGCACATTTTCGTGTGCGATACTTCCCTCCGGGTCTTCGGGCCTTGCGAAGCTCTGTGTACTGCGAGCGCTGCTACTCGCAGCTGAGAAGGACCGTGGAGCTAGCGGCGAATTCGGAGAGCTCTTCGCTGCACTGCGCCGCTCGCAAGCGGCTTCGTTCTTCGCCTTCTGCCGTCCGGCGAGAGCTGAACTCCAGCGGTCAGTTGCAGCTCTGCCCAACAGCGTGTTCTCAGTTCTGCGGGCAAGCACGCCCTCTTGCCTTGGCCCCGAATGCAAAGTCCCGAGCGAGCACTCGACTCAGTGCAATGCACCCGGAAGGACGCTCTCGCTCGTCTTTCAAGGAGCGATTCCCTACAGCAGAAGCAGCAGAGGCACAAACTGCATGACGAGAAGGGACAACGTAGAACACGTCTCTGTCCTGGCACATTTTCGTGTGCGATACTTCCCTCCGGGTCTTCGGGCCTTGCGAAGCTCTGTGTACTGCGAGCGCTGCTACTCGCAGCTGAGAAGGACCGTGGAGCTAGCGGCGAATTCGGAGAGCTCTTCCCTGCACTGCGCCGCTCGCAAGCGGCTTCGTTCTTCGCCTTCTGCCGTCCGGCGAGAGCTGAACTCCAGCGGTCAGTTGCAGCTCTGCCCAACAGCGTGTTCTCAGTTCTGCGGGCAAGCACGCCCTCTTGCCTTGGCCCCGAATGCAAAGTCCCGAGCGAGCACTCGACTCAGTGCAATGCACCCGGAAGGACGCTCTCGCTCGCCTTTCAAGGAGCGATTCCCTACAGCAGAAGCAGCAGAGGCACAAACTGCATGACGAGAAGGGACAACGTAGAACACGTCTCTGTCCTGGCACAATTTCGTGTGCGATACTTCCCTCCGGGTCTTCGGGCCTTGCGAAGCTCTGTGTACTGCGAGCGCTGCTACTCGCAGCTGAGAAGGACCGTGGAGCTAGCGGCGAATTCGGAGAGCTCTTCGCTGCACTGCGCCGCTCGCAAGCGGCTTCGTTCTTCGCCTTCTGCCGTCCGGCGAGAGCTGAACTCCAGCGGTCAGTTGCAGCTCTGCCCAACAGCGTGTTCTCAGTTCTGCGGGCAAGCACGCCCTCTTGCCTTGGCCCCGAGAGCAAAGTCCCTAGCGAGCACTCGACTCAGTGCAATGCACCCGGAAGGACGCTCTCGCTCGCCTTTCAAGGAGCGATTCCCTACAGCAGAAGCAGCAGAGGCACAAACTGCATGACGAGAAGGGACAACGTAGAACACGTCTCTGTCCTGGCACATTTTCGTGTGCGATACTTCCCTCCGGGTCTTCGGGCCTTGCGAAGCTCTGTGTACTGCGAGCGCTGCTACTCGCAGCTGAGAAGGACGGTGGAGCTAGCGGCGAATTCGGAGAGCTCTTCGCTGCACTGCGCCGCTCGCAAGCGGCTTCGTTCTTCGCCTTCTGCTGTCCGGCGAGAGCTGAACTCCAGCGGTCAGTTGCAGCTCTGCCCAACAGCGTGTTCTCAGTTCTGCGGGCAAGCACGCCCTCTTGCCTTGGCCCCGAGAGCAAAGTCCCGAGCGAGCACTCGACTCAGTGCAATGCACCCGGAAGGACGCTCTCGCTCGTCTTTCAAGGAGCGATTCCTAACAGCAGAAGCAGCAGAGGCACAAACTGCATGACGAGAAGGGACAACGTAGAACACGTCTCTGTCCTGGCACATTTTCGTGTGCGATACTTCCCTCCGGGTCTTCGGGCCTTGCGAAGCTCTGTGTACTGCGAGCGCTGCTACTCGCAGCTGAGAAGGACCGTGGAGCTAGCGGCGAATTCGGAGAGCTCTTCGCTGCACTGCGCCGCTCGCAAGCGGCTTCGTTCTTCGCCTTCTGCCGTCCGGCGAGAGCTGAACTCCAGCGGTCAGTTGCAGCTCTGCCCAACAGCGTGTTCTCAGTTCTGCGGGCAAGCACGCCCTCTTGCCTTGGCCCCGAATGCAAAGTCCCGAGCGAGCACTCGACTCAGTGCAATGCACCCGGAAGGACGCTCTCGCTCGCCTTTCAAGGAGCGATTCCCTACAGCAGAAGCAGCAGAGGCACAAACTGCATGACGAGAAGGGACAACGTAGAACACGTCTCTGTCCTGGCACATTTTCCTGTGCGATACTTCCCTCCGGGTCTTCGGGCCTTGCGAAGCTCTGTGTACTGCGAGCGCTGCTACTCGCAGCTGAGAAGGACCGTGGAGCTAGCGGCGAATTCGGAGAGCTCTTCGCTGCACTGCGCCGCTCGCAAGCGGCTTCGTTCTTCGCCTTCTGCCGTCCGGCGAGAGCTGAACTCCAGCGGTCAGTTGCAGCTCTGCCCAACAGCGTGTTCTCAGTTCTGCGGGCAAGCACGCCCTCTTGCCTTGGCCCCGAGAGCAAAGTCCCGAGCGAGCACTCGACTCAGTGCAATGCACCCGGAAGGACGCTCTCGCTCGTCTTTCAAGGAGCGATTCCTAACAGCAGAAGCAGCAGAGGCACAAACTGCATGACGAGAAGGGACAACGTAGAACACGTCTCTGTCCTGGCACATTTTCGTGTGCGATACTTCCCTCCGGGTCTTCGGGCCTTGCGAAGCTCTGTGTACTGCGAGCGCTGCTACTCGCAGCTGAGAAGGACCGTGGAGCTAGCGGCGAATTCGGAGAGCTCTTCGCTGCACTGCGCCGCTCGCAAGCGGCTTCGTTCTTCGCCTTCTGCCGTCCGGCGAGAGCTGAACTCCAGCGGTCAGGTGCAACTCTGCCCAACAGCGTGTTCTCAGTTCTGCGGGCAAGCACGCCCTCTTGCCTTGGCCCCGAGAGCAAAGTCCCGAGCGAGCACTCGACTCAGTGCAATGCACCCAGAAGGGACGCTCTCGCTCGTCTTTCAAGGAGCGATTCCTAACAGCAGAAGCAGCAGAGGCACAAACTGCATGACGAGAAGGGACAACGTAGAACACGTCTCTGTCCTGGCACATTTTCCTGTGCGATACTTCCCTCCGGGTCTTCGGGCCTTGCGAAGCTCTGTGTACTGCGAGCGCTGCTACTCGCAGCTGAGAAGGACCGTGGAGCTAGCGGCGAATTCGGAGAGCTCTTCGCTGCACTGCGCCGCTCGCAAGCGGCTTCGTTCTTCGCCTTCTGCCGTCCGGCGAGAGCTGAACTCCAGCGGTCAGTTGCAGCTCTGCCCAACAGCGTGTTCTCAGTTCTGCGGGCAAGCACGCCCTCTTGCCTTGGCCCCGAATGCAAAGTCCCGAGCGAGCACTCGACTCAGTGCAATGCACCCGGAAGGACGCTCTCGCTCGTCTTTCAAGGAGCGATTCCCTACAGCAGAAGCAGCAGAGGCACAAACTGCATGACGAGAAGGGACAACGTAGAACACGTCTCTGTCCTGGCACATTTTCGTGTGCGATACTTCCCTCCGGGTCTTCGGGCCTTGCGAAGCTCTGTGTACTGCGAGCGCTGCTACTCGCAGCTGAGAAGGACCGTGGAGCTAGCGGCGAATTCGGAGAGCTCTTCGCTGCACTGCGCCGCTCGCAAGCGGCTTCGTTCTTCGCCTTCTGCCGTCCGGCGAGAGCTGAACTCCAGCGGTCAGTTGCAGCTCTGCCCAACAGCGTGTTCTCAGTTCTGCGGGCAAGCACGCCCTCTTGCCTTGGCCCCGAATGCAAAGTCCCGAGCGAGCACTCGACTCAGTGCAATGCACCCGGAAGGACGCTCTCGCTCGTCTTTCAAGGAGCGATTCCCTACAGCAGAAGCAGCAGAGGCACAAACTGCATGACGAGAAGGGACAACGTAGAACACGTCTCTGTCCTGGCACATTTTCGTGTGCGATACTTCCCTCCGGGTCTTCGGGCCTTGCGAAGCTCTGTGTACTGCGAGCGCTGCTACTCGCAGCTGAGAAGGACCGTGGAGCTAGCGGCGAATTCGGAGAGCTCTTCCCTGCACTGCGCCGCTCGCAAGCGGCTTCGTTCTTCGCCTTCTGCCGTCCGGCGAGAGCTGAACTCCAGCGGTCAGTTGCAGCTCTGCCCAACAGCGTGTTCTCAGTTCTGCGGGCAAGCACGCCCTCTTGCCTTGGCCCCGAATGCAAAGTCCCGAGCGAGCACTCGACTCAGTGCAATGCACCCGGAAGGACGCTCTCGCTCGCCTTTCAAGGAGCGATTCCCTACAGCAGAAGCAGCAGAGGCACAAACTGCATGACGAGAAGGGACAACGTAGAACACGTCTCTGTCCTGGCACAATTTCGTGTGCGATACTTCCCTCCGGGTCTTCGGGCCTTGCGAAGCTCTGTGTACTGCGAGCGCTGCTACTCGCAGCTGAGAAGGACCGTGGAGCTAGCGGCGAATTCGGAGAGCTCTTCGCTGCACTGCGCCGCTCGCAAGCGGCTTCGTTCTTCGCCTTCTGCCGTCCGGCGAGAGCTGAACTCCAGCGGTCAGTTGCAGCTCTGCCCAACAGCGTGTTCTCAGTTCTGCGGGCAAGCACGCCCTCTTGCCTTGGCCCCGAGAGCAAAGTCCCTAGCGAGCACTCGACTCAGTGCAATGCACCCGGAAGGACGCTCTCGCTCGCCTTTCAAGGAGCGATTCCCTACAGCAGAAGCAGCAGAGGCACAAACTGCATGACGAGAAGGGACAACGTAGAACACGTCTCTGTCCTGGCACATTTTCGTGTGCGATACTTCCCTCCGGGTCTTCGGGCCTTGCGAAGCTCTGTGTACTGCGAGCGCTGCTACTCGCAGCTGAGAAGGACGGTGGAGCTAGCGGCGAATTCGGAGAGCTCTTCGCTGCACTGCGCCGCTCGCAAGCGGCTTCGTTCTTCGCCTTCTGCTGTCCGGCGAGAGCTGAACTCCAGCGGTCAGTTGCAGCTCTGCCCAACAGCGTGTTCTCAGTTCTGCGGGCAAGCACGCCCTCTTGCCTTGGCCCCGAGAGCAAAGTCCCGAGCGAGCACTCGACTCAGTGCAATGCACCCGGAAGGACGCTCTCGCTCGTCTTTCAAGGAGCGATTCCTAACAGCAGAAGCAGCAGAGGCACAAACTGCATGACGAGAAGGGACAACGTAGAACACGTCTCTGTCCTGGCACATTTTCGTGTGCGATACTTCCCTCCGGGTCTTCGGGCCTTGCGAAGCTCTGTGTACTGCGAGCGCTGCTACTCGCAGCTGAGAAGGACCGTGGAGCTAGCGGCGAATTCGGAGAGCTCTTCGCTGCACTGCGCCGCTCGCAAGCGGCTTCGTTCTTCGCCTTCTGCCGTCCGGCGAGAGCTGAACTCCAGCGGTCAGTTGCAGCTCTGCCCAACAGCGTGTTCTCAGTTCTGCGGGCAAGCACGCCCTCTTGCCTTGGCCCCGAATGCAAAGTCCCGAGCGAGCACTCGACTCAGTGCAATGCACCCGGAAGGACGCTCTCGCTCGCCTTTCAAGGAGCGATTCCCTACAGCAGAAGCAGCAGAGGCACAAACTGCATGACGAGAAGGGACAACGTAGAACACGTCTCTGTCCTGGCACATTTTCCTGTGCGATACTTCCCTCCGGGTCTTCGGGCCTTGCGAAGCTCTGTGTACTGCGAGCGCTGCTACTCGCAGCTGAGAAGGACCGTGGAGCTAGCGGCGAATTCGGAGAGCTCTTCGCTGCACTGCGCCGCTCGCAAGCGGCTTCGTTCTTCGCCTTCTGCCGTCCGGCGAGAGCTGAACTCCAGCGGTCAGTTGCAGCTCTGCCCAACAGCGTGTTCTCAGTTCTGCGGGCAAGCACGCCCTCTTGCCTTGGCCCCGAGAGCAAAGTCCCGAGCGAGCACTCGACTCAGTGCAATGCACCCGGAAGGACGCTCTCGCTCGTCTTTCAAGGAGCGATTCCTAACAGCAGAAGCAGCAGAGGCACAAACTGCATGACGAGAAGGGACAACGTAGAACACGTCTCTGTCCTGGCACATTTTCGTGTGCGATACTTCCCTCCGGGTCTTCGGGCCTTGCGAAGCTCTGTGTACTGCGAGCGCTGCTACTCGCAGCTGAGAAGGACCGTGGAGCTAGCGGCGAATTCGGAGAGCTCTTCGCTGCACTGCGCCGCTCGCAAGCGGCTTCGTTCTTCGCCTTCTGCCGTCCGGCGAGAGCTGAACTCCAGCGGTCAGGTGCAGCTCTGCCCAACAGCGTGTTCTCAGTTCTGCGGGCAAGCACGCCCTCTTGCCTTGGCCCCGAGAGCAAAGTCCCGAGCGAGCACTCGACTCAGTGCAATGCACCCGGAAGGACGCTCTCGCTCGTCTTTCAAGGAGCGATTCCTAACAGCAGAAGCAGCAGAGGCACAAACTGCATGACGAGAAGGGACAACGTAGAACACGTCTCTGTCCTGGCACATTTTCGTGTGCGATACTTCCCTCCGGGTCTTCGGGCCTTGCGAAGCTCTGTGTACTGCGAGCGCTGCTACTCGCAGCTGAGAAGGACCGTGGAGCTAGCGGCGAATTCGGAGAGCTCTTCGCTGCACTGCGCCGCTCGCAAGCGGCTTCGTTCTTCGCCTTCTGCCGTCCGGCGAGAGCTGAACTCCAGCGGTCAGGTGCAACTCTGCCCAACAGCGTGTTCTCAGTTCTGCGGGCAAGCACGCCCTCTTGCCTTGGCCCCGAGAGCAAAGTCCCGAGCGAGCACTCGACTCAGTGCAATGCACCCAGAAGGGACGCTCTCGCTCGTCTTTCAAGGAGCGATTCCTAACAGCAGAAGCAGCAGAGGCACAAACTGCATGACGAGAAGGGACAACGTAGAACACGTCTCTGTCCTGGCACATTTTCCTGTGCGATACTTCCCTCCGGGTCTTCGGGCCTTGCGAAGCTCTGTGTACTGCGAGCGCTGCTACTCGCAGCTGAGAAGGACCGTGGAGCTAGCGGCGAATTCGGAGAGCTCTTCGCTGCACTGCGCCGCTCGCAAGCGGCTTCGTTCTTCGCCTTCTGCCGTCCGGCGAGAGCTGAACTCCAGCGGTCAGTTGCAGCTCTGCCCAACAGCGTGTTCTCAGTTCTGCGGGCAAGCACGCCCTCTTGCCTTGGCCCCGAATGCAAAGTCCCGAGCGAGCACTCGACTCAGTGCAATGCACCCGGAAGGACGCTCTCGCTCGTCTTTCAAGGAGCGATTCCCTACAGCAGAAGCAGCAGAGGCACAAACTGCATGACGAGAAGGGACAACGTAGAACACGTCTCTGTCCTGGCACATTTTCGTGTGCGATACTTCCCTCCGGGTCTTCGGGCCTTGCGAAGCTCTGTGTACTGCGAGCGCTGCTACTCGCAGCTGAGAAGGACCGTGGAGCTAGCGGCGAATTCGGAGAGCTCTTCCCTGCACTGCGCCGCTCGCAAGCGGCTTCGTTCTTCGCCTTCTGCCGTCCGGCGAGAGCTGAACTCCAGCGGTCAGTTGCAGCTCTGCCCAACAGCGTGTTCTCAGTTCTGCGGGCAAGCACGCCCTCTTGCCTTGGCCCCGAATGCAAAGTCCCGAGCGAGCACTCGACTCAGTGCAATGCACCCGGAAGGACGCTCTCGCTCGCCTTTCAAGGAGCGATTCCCTACAGCAGAAGCAGCAGAGGCACAAACTGCATGACGAGAAGGGACAACGTAGAACACGTCTCTGTCCTGGCACATTTTCGTGTGCGATACTTCCCTCCGGGTCTTCGGGCCTTGCGAAGCTCTGTGTACTGCGAGCGCTGCTACTCGCAGCTGAGAAGGACCGTGGAGCTAGCGGCGAATTCGGAGAGCTCTTCGCTGCACTGCGCCGCTCGCAAGCGGCTTCGTTCTTCGCCTTCTGCCGTCCGGCGAGAGCTGAACTCCAGCGGTCAGTTGCAGCTCTGCCCAACAGCGTGTTCTCAGTTCTGCGGGCAAGCACGCCCTCTTGCCTTGGCCCCGAGAGCAAAGTCCCTAGCGAGCACTCGACTCAGTGCAATGCACCCGGAAGGACGCTCTCGCTCGCCTTTCAAGGAGCGATTCCCTACAGCAGAAGCAGCAGAGGCACAAACTGCATGACGAGAAGGGACAACGTAGAACACGTCTCTGTCCTGGCACATTTTCGTGTGCGATACTTCCCTCCGGGTCTTCGGGCCTTGCGAAGCTCTGTGTACTGCGAGCGCTGCTACTCGCAGCTGAGAAGGACGGTGGAGCTAGCGGCGAATTCGGAGAGCTCTTCGCTGCACTGCGCCGCTCGCAAGCGGCTTCGTTCTTCGCCTTCTGCTGTCCGGCGAGAGCTGAACTCCAGCGGTCAGTTGCAGCTCTGCCCAACAGCGTGTTCTCAGTTCTGCGGGCAAGCACGCCCTCTTGCCTTGGCCCCGAGAGCAAAGTCCCGAGCGAGCACTCGACTCAGTGCAATGCACCCGGAAGGACGCTCTCGCTCGTCTTTCAAGGAGCGATTCCTAACAGCAGAAGCAGCAGAGGCACAAACTGCATGACGAGAAGGGACAACGTAGAACACGTCTCTGTCCTGGCACATTTTCGTGTGCGATACTTCCCTCCGGGTCTTCGGGCCTTGCGAAGCTCTGTGTACTGCGAGCGCTGCTACTCGCAGCTGAGAAGGACCGTGGAGCTAGCGGCGAATTCGGAGAGCTCTTCGCTGCACTGCGCCGCTCGCAAGCGGCTTCGTTCTTCGCCTTCTGCCGTCCGGCGAGAGCTGAACTCCAGCGGTCAGGTGCAGCTCTGCCCAACAGCGTGTTCTCAGTTCTGCGGGCAAGCACGCCCTCTTGCCTTGGCCCCGAGAGCAAAGTCCCGAGCGAGCACTCGACTCAGTGCAATGCACCCGGAAGGACGCTCTCGCTCGTCTTTCAAGGAGCGATTCCTAACAGCAGAAGCAGCAGAGGCACAAACTGCATGACGAGAAGGGACAACGTAGAACACGTCTCTGTCCTGGCACATTTTCGTGTGCGATACTTCCCTCCGGGTCTTCGGGCCTTGCGAAGCTCTGTGTACTGCGAGCGCTGCTACTCGCAGCTGAGAAGGACCGTGGAGCTAGCGGCGAATTCGGAGAGCTCTTCGCTGCACTGCGCCGCTCGCAAGCGGCTTCGTTCTTCGCCTTCTGCCGTCCGGCAAGAGCTGAACTCCAGCGGTCAGTTGCAGCTCTGCCCAACAGCGTGTTCTCAGTTCTGCGGGCAAGCACGCCCTCTTGCCTTGGCCCCGAATGCAAAGTCCCGAGCGAGCACTCGACTCAGTGCAATGCACCCGGAAGGACGCTCTCGCTCGTCTTTCAAGGAGCGATTCCTAACAGCAGAAGCAGCAGAGGCACAAACTGCATGACGAGAAGGGACAACGTAGAACACGTCTCTGTCCTGGCACATTTTCGTGTGCGATACTTCCCTCCGGGTCTTCGGGCCTTGCGAAGCTCTGTGTACTGCGAGCGCTGCTACTCGCAGCTGAGAAGGACCGTGGAGCTAGCGGCGAATTCGGAGAGCTCTTCGCTGCACTGCGCCGCTCGCAAGCGGCTTCGTTCTTCGCCTTCTGCCGTCCGGCGAGAGCTGAACTCCAGCGGTCAGTTGCAGCTCTGCCCAACAGCGTGTTCTCAGTTCTGCGGGCAAGCACGCCCTCTTGCCTTGGCCCCGAATGCAAAGTCCCGAGCGAGCACTCGACTCAGTGCAATGCACCCGGAAGGACGCTCTCGCTCGCCTTTCAAGGAGCGATTCCCTACAGCAGAAGCAGCAGAGGCACAAACTGCATGACGAGAAGGGACAACGTAGAACACGTCTCTGTCCTGGCACATTTTCGTGTGCGATACTTCCCTCCGGGTCTTCGGGCCTTGCGAAGCTCTGTGTACTGCGAGCGCTGCTACTCGCAGCTGAGAAGGACGGTGGAGCTAGCGGCGAATTCGGAGAGCTCTTCGCTGCACTGCGCCGCTCGCAAGCGGCTTCGTTCTTCGCCTTCTGCTGTCCGGCGAGAGCTGAACTCCAGCGGTCAGTTGCAGCTCTGCCCAACAGCGTGTTCTCAGTTCTGCGGGCAAGCACGCCCTCTTGCCTTGGCCCCGAGAGCAAAGTCCCGAGCGAGCACTCGACTCAGTGCAATGCACCCGGAAGGACGCTCTCGCTCGTCTTTCAAGGAGCGATTCCTAACAGCAGAAGCAGCAGAGGCACAAACTGCATGACGAGAAGGGACAACGTAGAACACGTCTCTGTCCTGGCACATTTTCGTGTGCGATACTTCCCTCCGGGTCTTCGGGCCTTGCGAAGCTCTGTGTACTGCGAGCGCTGCTACTCGCAGCTGAGAAGGACCGTGGAGCTAGCGGCGAATTCGGAGAGCTCTTCGCTGCACTGCGCCGCTCGCAAGCGGCTTCGTTCTTCGCCTTCTGCCGTCCGGCGAGAGCTGAACTCCAGCGGTCAGGTGCAGCTCTGCCCAACAGCGTGTTCTCAGTTCTGCGGGCAAGCACGCCCTCTTGCCTTGGCCCCGAGAGCAAAGTCCCGAGCGAGCACTCGACTCAGTGCAATGCACCCGGAAGGACGCTCTCGCTCGTCTTTCAAGGAGCGATTCCTAACAGCAGAAGCAGCAGAGGCACAAACTGCATGACGAGAAGGGACAACGTAGAACACGTCTCTGTCCTGGCACATTTGCGTGTGCGATACTTCCCTCCGGGTCTTCGGGCCTTGCGAGGCTCTGTGTACTGCGAGCGCTGCTACTCGCAGCTGAGAAGGACCGTGGAGCTAGCGGCGAATTCGGAGAGCTCTTCGCTGCACTGCGCCGCTCGCAAGCGGCTTCGTTCTTCGCCTTCTGCCGTCCGGCGAGAGCTGAACTCCAGCGGTCAGGTGCAACTCTGCCCAACAGCGTGTTCTCAGTTCTGCGGGCAAGCACGCCCTCTTGCCTTGGCCCCGAGAGCAAAGTCCCGAGCGAGCACTCGACTCAGTGCAATGCACCCAGAAGGACGCTCTCGCTCGCCTTTCAAGGAGCGATTCCTAACCGCAGAAGCAGCAGAGGCACAAACTGCATGACGAGAAGGGACAACGTAGAACACGTCTCTGTCCTGGCACATTTTCGTGTGCGATACTTCCCTCCGGGTCTTCGGGCCTTGCGAGGCTCTGTGTACTGCGAGCGCTGCTACTCGCAGCTGAGAAGGACCGTGGAGCTAGCGGCGAATTCGGAGAGCTCTTCGCTGCACTGCGCCGCTCGCAAGCGGCTTCGTTCTTCGCCTTCTGCCGTCCGGCGAGAGCTGAACTCCAGCGGTCAGGTGCAGCTCTGCCCAACAGCGTGTTCTCAGTTCTGCGGGCAAGCACGCCCTCTTGCCTTGGCCCCGAGTGCAAAGTCCCGAGCGAGCACTCGACTCAGTGCAATGCACCCAGAAGGACGCTCTCGCTCGCCTTTCAAGGAGCGATTCCTAACAGCAGAAGCAGCAGAGGCAAAAACTGCATGACGAGAAGGGACAACGTAGAACACGTCTCTGTCCTGGCACATTTTCGTGTGCGATACTTCCCTCCGGGTCTTCGGGCCTTGCGAGGCTCTGTGTACTGCGAGCGCGGCTACTCGCAGCTGAGAAGGACCGTGGAGCTAGCGGCGAATTCGGAGAGCTCTTCGCTGCACTGCGCCGCTCGCAAGCGGCTTCGTTCTTCGCCTTCTGCCGTCCGGCGAGAGCTGAACTCCAGCGGTCAGCTGCAGCTCTGCCCAACAGCGTGTTCTCAGTTCTGCGGGCAAGCACGCCCTCTTGCCTTGGCCCCGAGTGCAAAGTCCCGAGCGAGCACTCGACTCAGTGCAATGCACCCAGAAGGACGCTCTCGCTCGCCTTTCAAGGAGCGATTCCTAACAGCAGAAGCAGCAGAGGCACAAACTGCATGACGAGAAGGGACAACGTAGAACACGTCTCTGTCCTGGCACATTTGCGTGTGCGATACTTCCCTCCGGGTCTTCGGGCCTTGCGAGGCTCTGTGTACTGCGAGCGCTGCTACTCGCAGCTGAGAAGGACCGTGGAGCTAGCGGCGAATTCGGAGAGCTCTTCGCTGCACTGCGCCGCTCGCAAGCGGCTTCGTTCTTCGCCTTCTGCCGTCCGGCGAGAGCTGAACTGCAGCGGTCAGCTGCAGCTCTGCCCAACAGCGTGTTCTCAGTTCTGCGGGCAAGCACGCCCTCTTGCCTTGGCCCCGAGTGCAAAGTCCCGAGCGAGCACTCGACTCAGTGCAATGCACCCAGAAGGACGCTCTCGCTCGCCTTTCAAGGAGCGATTCCTAACAGCAGAAGCAGCAGAGGCACAAACTGCATGACGAGAAGGGACAACGTAGAACACGTCTCTGTCCTGGCACATTTCCGTGTGCGATACTTCCCTCCGGGTCTTCGGGCCTTGCGAAGCTCTGTGTACTGCGAGCGCTGCTACTCGCAGCTGAGAAGGACCGTGGAGCTAGCGGGGAAATCGGAGAGCTCTTCGCTGCACTGCGCCGCTCGCAAGCGGCTTCGTTCTTCGCCTTCTGCCGTCCGCCGAGAGCTGAACTCCGGCGGTCAGCTGCAGCTCTGCCCAACAGCGTGTTCTCAGTTCTGCGGGCAAGCACGCCCTCTTGCCTTGGCCCCGAGTGCAAAGTCCCGAGCGAGCACTCGACTCAGTGCAATGCACCCAGAAGGACGCTCTCGCTCGCCTTTCAGGGAGCGATTCCCAACAGCAGAAGCAGCAGAGGCACAAACTGCATGACGAGAAGGGACAACGTAGAACACGTCTCTGTCCTGGCACATTTCCGTGTGCCATACTTCCCTCCGGGTCTTCGGGCCTTGCGAAGCTCGGTGTACTGCGAGCGCTGCTACTCGCAGCTGAGAAGGACCGTGGAGCTAGCGGTGAATCCGGAGAGCTCTTCGCTGCACTGCGCCGCTCGCAAGCGGCTTCGTTCTTCGCCTTCTGCCGTCCGCCGAGAGCTGAACTCCGGCGGTCACTTGCAGCTCTGCCCAACAGCGTGTTCTCAGTTCTGCGGGCAAGCACGCCCTCTTGCCTTGGCCCCGAGTGCAAAGTCCCGAGCGAGCACTCGACTCAGTGCAATGCACCCAGAAGGACGCTCTCGCTCGCCTTTCAAGGAGCGATTCCTAACAGCAGAAGCAGCAGAGGCACAAACTGCATGACGAGAAGGGACAACGTAGAACACGTCTCTGTCCTGGCACATTTCCGTGTGCGATACTTCCCTCCGGGTCTTCGGGCCTTGCGAAGCTCTGTGTACTGCGAGCGCTGCTACTCGCAGCTGAGAAGGACCGTGGAGCTAGCGGGGAAATCGGAGAGCTCTTCGCTGCACTGCGCCGCTCGCAAGCGGCTTCGTTCTTCGCCTTCTGCCGTCCGCCGAGAGCTGAACTCCGGCGGTCAGCTGCAGCTCTGCCCAACAGCGTGTTCTCAGTTCTGCGGGCAAGCACGCCCTCTTGCCTTGGCCCCGAGTGCAAAGTCCCGAGCGAGCACTCGACTCAGTGCAATGCACCCAGAAGGACGCTCTCGCTCGCCTTTCAGGGAGCGATTCCCAACAGCAGAAGCAGCAGAGGCACAAACTGCATGACGAGAAGGGACAACGTAGAACACGTCTCTGTCCTGGCACATTTCCGTGTGCCATACTTCCCTCCGGGTCTTCGGGCCTTGCGAAGCTCGGTGTACTGCGAGCGCTGCTACTCGCAGCTGAGAAGGACCGTGGAGCTAGCGGTGAATCCGGAGAGCTCTTCGCTGCACTGCGCCGCTCGCAAGCGGCTTCGTTCTTCGCCTTCTGCCGTCCGCCGAGAGCTGAACTCCGGCGGTCACTTGCAGCTCTGCCCAACAGCGTGTTCTCAGTTCTGCGGGCAAGCACGCCCTCTTGCCTTGGCCCCGAGTGCAAAGTCCCGAGCGAGCACTCGACTCAGTGCAATGCACCCAGAAGGACGCTCTCGCTCGCCTTTCAAGGAGCGATTCCTAACAGCAGAAGCAGCAGAGGCACAAACTGCATGACGAGAAGGGACAACGTAGAACACGTCTCTGTCCTGGCACATTTGCGTGTGCGATACTTCCCTCCGGGTCTTCGGGCCTTGCGAGGCTCTGTGTACTGCGAGCGCTGCTACTCGCAGCTGAGAAGGACCGTGGAGCTAGCGGCGAATTCGGAGAGCTCTTCGCTGCACTGCGCCGCTCGCAAGCGGCTTCGTTCTTCGCCATCTGCCGTCCGGCGAGAGCTGAACTCCGGCGGTCACTTGCAGCTCTGCCCAACAGCGTGTTCTCAGTTCTGCGGGCAAGCACGCCCTCTTGCCTTGGCCCCGAGTGCAAAGTCCCGAGCGAGCACTCGACTCAGTGCAATGCACCCAGAAGGACGCTCTCGCTCGCCTTTCAAGGAGCGATTCCTAACCGCAGAAGCAGCAGAGGCACAAACTGCATGACGAGAAGGGACAACGTAGAACACGTCTCTGTCCTGGCACATTTGCGTGTGCGATACTTCCCTCCGGGTCTTCGGGCCTTGCGAGGCTCTGTGTTCTGCGAGCGCTGCTACTCGCAGCTGAGAAGGACCGTGGAGCTAGCGGCGAATTCGGAGAGCTCTTCGCTGCACTGCGCCGCTCGCAAGCGGCTTCGTTCTTCGCCTTGTGCCGTCCGCCGAGAGCTGAACTCCGGCGGTCACTTGCAGCTCTGCCCAACAGCGTGTTCTCAGTTCTGCGGGCAAGCACGCCCTCTTGCCTTGGCCCCGAGTGCAAAGTCCCGAGCGAGCACTCGACTCAGTGCAATGCACCCAGAAGGACGCTCTCGCTCGCCTTTCAAGGAGCGATTCCTAACAGCAGAAGCAGCAGAGGCACAAACTGCATGACGAGAAGGGACAACGTAGAACACGTCTCTGTCCTGGCACATTTGCGTGTGCGATACTTCCCTCCGGGTCTTCGGGCCTTGCGAGGCTCTGTGTACTGCGAGCGCTGCTACTCGCAGCTGAGAAGGACCGTGGAGCTAGCGGCGAATTCGGAGAGCTCTTCGCTGCACTGCGCCGCTCGCAAGCGGCTTCGTTCTTCGCCATCTGCCGTCCGGCGAGAGCTGAACTCCGGCGGTCACTTGCAGCTCTGCCCAACAGCGTGTTCTCAGTTCTGCGGGCAAGCACGCCCTCTTGCCTTGGCCCCGAGTGCAAAGTCCCGAGCGAGCACTCGACTCAGTGCAATGCACCCAGAAGGACGCTCTCGCTCGCCTTTCAAGGAGCGATTCCTAACCGCAGAAGCAGCAGAGGCACAAACTGCATGACGAGAAGGGACAACGTAGAACACGTCTCTGTCCTGGCACATTTGCGTGTGCGATACTTCCCTCCGGGTCTTCGGGCCTTGCGAGGCTCTGTGTTCTGCGAGCGCTGCTACTCGCAGCTGAGAAGGACCGTGGAGCTAGCGGCGAATTCGGAGAGCTCTTCGCTGCACTGCGCCGCTCGCAAGCGGCTTCGTTCTTCGCCTTCTGCCGTCCGCCGAGAGCTGAACTCCGGCGGTCACTTGCAGCTCTGCCCAACAGCGTGTTCTCAGTTCTGCGGGCAAGCACGCCCTCTTGCCTTGGCCCCGAGTGCAAAGTCCCGAGCGAGCACTCGACTCAGTGCAATGCACCCAGAAGGACGCTCTCGCTCGCCTTTCAAGGAGCGATTCCTAACAGCAGAAGCAGCAGAGGCACAAACTGCATGACGAGAAGGGACAACGTAGAACACGTCTCTGTCCTGGCACATTTCCGTGTGCCATACTTCCCTCCGGGTCTTCGGGCCTTGCGAAGCTCTGTGTACTGCGAGCGCTGCTACTCGCAGCTGAGAAGGACCGTGGAGCTAGCGGCGAATTCGGAGAGCTCTTCGCTGCACTGCGCCGCTCGCAAGCGGCTTCGTTCTTCGCCTTCTGCCGTCCGGCGAGAGCTGAACTCCGGCGGTCAGTTGCAGCTCTGCCCAACAGCGTGTTCTCAGTTCTGCGGGCAAGCACGCCCTCTTGCCTTGGCCCCGAGTGCAAAGTCCCGAGCGAGCACTCGACTCAGTGCAATGCACCCAGAAGGACGCTCTCGCTCGCCTTTCAAGGAGCGATTCCTAACAGCAGAAGCAGCAGAGGCACAAACTGCATGACGAGAAGGGACAACGTAGAACACGTCTCTGTCCTGGCACATTTGCGTGTGCGATACTTCCCTCCGGGTCTTCGGGCCTTGCGAGGCTCTGTGTACTGCGAGCGCTGCTACTCGCAGCTGAGAAGGACCGTGGAGCTAGCGGCGAATTCGGAGAGCTCTTCGCTGCACTGCGCCGCTCGCAAGCGGCTTCGTTCTTCGCCATCTGCCGTCCGGCGAGAGCTGAACTCCGGCGGTCACTTGCAGCTCTGCCCAACAGCGTGTTCTCAGTTCTGCGGGCAAGCACGCCCTCTTGCCTTGGCCCCGAGTGCAAAGTCCCGAGCGAGCACTCGACTCAGTGCAATGCACCCAGAAGGACGCTCTCGCTCGCCTTTCAAGGAGCGATTCCTAACCGCAGAAGCAGCAGAGGCACAAACTGCATGACGAGAAGGGACAACGTAGAACACGTCTCTGTCCTGGCACATTTGCGTGTGCGATACTTCCCTCCGGGTCTTCGGGCCTTGCGAGGCTCTGTGTTCTGCGAGCGCTGCTACTCGCAGCTGAGAAGGACCGTGGAGCTAGCGGCGAATTCGGAGAGCTCTTCGCTGCACTGCGCCGCTCGCAAGCGGCTTCGTTCTTCGCCTTCTGCCGTCCGGCGAGAGCTGAACTCCAGCGGTCAGCTGCAGCTCTGCCCAACAGCGTGTTCTCAGTTCTGCGGGCAAGCACGCCCTCTTGCCTTGGCCCCGAGAGCAAAGTCCCGAGCGAGCACTCGACTCAGTGCAATGCACCCAGAAGGACGCTCTCGCTCGCCTTTCAAGGAGCGATTCCTAACCGCAGAAGCAGCAGAGGCACAAACTGCATGACGAGAAGGGACAACGTAGAACACGTCTCTGTCCTGGCACATTTGCGTGTGCGATACTTCCCTCCGGGTCTTCGGGCCTTGCGAGGCTCTGTGTACTGCGAGCGCTGCTACTCGCAGCTGAGAAGGACCGTGGATCTAGCGGCGAATTCGGAGAGCTCTTCGCTGCACTGCGCCGCTCGCAAGCGGCTTCGTTCTTCGCCTTCTGCCGTCCGGCGAGAGCTGAACTCCAGCGGTCAGCTGCAGCTCTGCCCAACAGCGTGTTCTCAGTTCTGCGGGCAAGCACGCCCTCTTGCCTTGGCCCCGAGTGCAAAGTCCCGAGCGAGCACTCGACTCAGTGCAATGCACCCAGAAGGACGCTCTCGCTCGCCTTTCAGGGAGCGATTCCCAACAGCAGAAGCAGCAGAGGCACAAACTGCATGACGAGAAGGGACAACGTAGAACACGTCTCTGTCCTGGCACATTTGCGTGTGCGATACTTCCCTCCGGGTCTTCGGGCCTTGCGAAGCTCTGTGTACTGCGAGCGCTGCTACTCGCAGCTGAGAAGGACCGTGGAGCTAGCGGCGAATCCGGAGAGCTCTTCGCTGCACTGCGCCGCTCGCAAGCGGCTTCGTTCTTCGCCTTCTGCCATCCGCCGAGAGCTGAACTCCGGCGGTCACTTGCAGCTCTGCCCAACAGCGTGTTCTCAGTTCTGCGGGCAAGCACGCCCTCTTGCCTTGGCCCCGAGAGCAAAGTCCCGAGCGAGCACTCGACTCAGTGCAATGCACCCGGAAGGACGCTCTCGCTCGTCTTTCAAGGAGCGATTCCTAACAGCAGAAGCACCAGAGGCACAAACTGCATGACGAGAAGGGACAACGTAGAACACGTCTCTGTCCTGGCACATTTTCGTGTGCGATACTTCCCTCCGGGTCTTCGGGCCTTGCGAAGCTCTGTGTACTGCGAGCGCTGCTACTCGCAGCTGAGAAGGACCGTGGAGCTAGCGGCGAATTCGGAGAGCTCTTCGCTGCACTGCGCCGCTCGCAAGCGGCTTCGTTCTTCGCCTTCTGCCGTCCGGCGAGAGCTGAACTCCAGCGGTCAGTTGCAGCTCTGCCCAACAGCGTGTTCTCAGTTCTGCGGGCAAGCACGCCCTCTTGCCTTGGCCCCGAATGCAAAGTCCCGAGCGAGCACTCGACTCAGTGCAATGCACCCGGAAGGACGCTCTCGCTCGCCTTTCAAGGAGCGATTCCCTACAGCAGAAGCAGCAGAGGCACAAACTGCATGACGAGAAGGGACAACGTAGAACACGTCTCTGTCCTGGCACATTTTCCTGTGCGATACTTCCCTCCGGGTCTTCGGGCCTTGCGAAGCTCTGTGTACTGCGAGCGCTGCTACTCGCAGCTGAGAAGGACCGTGGAGCTAGCGGCGAATTCGGAGAGCTCTTCGCTGCACTGCGCCGCTCGCAAGCGGCTTCGTTCTTCGCCTTCTGCCGTCCGGCGAGAGCTGAACTCCAGCGGTCAGTTGCAGCTCTGCCCAACAGCGTGTTCTCAGTTCTGCGGGCAAGCACGCCCTCTTGCCTTGGCCCCGAGAGCAAAGTCCCGAGCGAGCACTCGACTCAGTGCAATGCACCCGGAAGGACGCTCTCGCTCGTCTTTCAAGGAGCGATTCCTAACAGCAGAAGCAGCAGAGGCACAAACTGCATGACGAGAAGGGACAACGTAGAACACGTCTCTGTCCTGGCACATTTTCGTGTGCGATACTTCCCTCCGGGTCTTCGGGCCTTGCGAAGCTCTGTGTACTGCGAGCGCTGCTACTCGCAGCTGAGAAGGACCGTGGAGCTAGCGGCGAATTCGGAGAGCTCTTCGCTGCACTGCGCCGCTCGCAAGCGGCTTCGTTCTTCGCCTTCTGCCGTCCGGCGAGAGCTGAACTCCAGCGGTCAGGTGCAGCTCTGCCCAACAGCGTGTTCTCAGTTCTGCGGGCAAGCACGCCCTCTTGCCTTGGCCCCGAGAGCAAAGTCCCGAGCGAGCACTCGACTCAGTGCAATGCACCCGGAAGGACGCTCTCGCTCGTCTTTCAAGGAGCGATTCCTAACAGCAGAAGCAGCAGAGGCACAAACTGCATGACGAGAAGGGACAACGTAGAACACGTCTCTGTCCTGGCACATTTTCGTGTGCGATACTTCCCTCCGGGTCTTCGGGCCTTGCGAAGCTCTGTGTACTGCGAGCGCTGCTACTCGCAGCTGAGAAGGACCGTGGAGCTAGCGGCGAATTCGGAGAGCTCTTCGCTGCACTGCGCCGCTCGCAAGCGGCTTCGTTCTTCGCCTTCTGCCGTCCGGCGAGAGCTGAACTCCAGCGGTCAGGTGCAACTCTGCCCAACAGCGTGTTCTCAGTTCTGCGGGCAAGCACGCCCTCTTGCCTTGGCCCCGAGAGCAAAGTCCCGAGCGAGCACTCGACTCAGTGCAATGCACCCAGAAGGGACGCTCTCGCTCGTCTTTCAAGGAGCGATTCCTAACAGCAGAAGCAGCAGAGGCACAAACTGCATGACGAGAAGGGACAACGTAGAACACGTCTCTGTCCTGGCACATTTTCCTGTGCGATACTTCCCTCCGGGTCTTCGGGCCTTGCGAAGCTCTGTGTACTGCGAGCGCTGCTACTCGCAGCTGAGAAGGACCGTGGAGCTAGCGGCGAATTCGGAGAGCTCTTCGCTGCACTGCGCCGCTCGCAAGCGGCTTCGTTCTTCGCCTTCTGCCGTCCGGCGAGAGCTGAACTCCAGCGGTCAGTTGCAGCTCTGCCCAACAGCGTGTTCTCAGTTCTGCGGGCAAGCACGCCCTCTTGCCTTGGCCCCGAATGCAAAGTCCCGAGCGAGCACTCGACTCAGTGCAATGCACCCGGAAGGACGCTCTCGCTCGTCTTTCAAGGAGCGATTCCCTACAGCAGAAGCAGCAGAGGCACAAACTGCATGACGAGAAGGGACAACGTAGAACACGTCTCTGTCCTGGCACATTTTCGTGTGCGATACTTCCCTCCGGGTCTTCGGGCCTTGCGAAGCTCTGTGTACTGCGAGCGCTGCTACTCGCAGCTGAGAAGGACCGTGGAGCTAGCGGCGAATTCGGAGAGCTCTTCCCTGCACTGCGCCGCTCGCAAGCGGCTTCGTTCTTCGCCTTCTGCCGTCCGGCGAGAGCTGAACTCCAGCGGTCAGTTGCAGCTCTGCCCAACAGCGTGTTCTCAGTTCTGCGGGCAAGCACGCCCTCTTGCCTTGGCCCCGAATGCAAAGTCCCGAGCGAGCACTCGACTCAGTGCAATGCACCCGGAAGGACGCTCTCGCTCGCCTTTCAAGGAGCGATTCCCTACAGCAGAAGCAGCAGAGGCACAAACTGCATGACGAGAAGGGACAACGTAGAACACGTCTCTGTCCTGGCACATTTTCGTGTGCGATACTTCCCTCCGGGTCTTCGGGCCTTGCGAAGCTCTGTGTACTGCGAGCGCTGCTACTCGCAGCTGAGAAGGACCGTGGAGCTAGCGGCGAATTCGGAGAGCTCTTCGCTGCACTGCGCCGCTCGCAAGCGGCTTCGTTCTTCGCCTTCTGCCGTCCGGCGAGAGCTGAACTCCAGCGGTCAGTTGCAGCTCTGCCCAACAGCGTGTTCTCAGTTCTGCGGGCAAGCACGCCCTCTTGCCTTGGCCCCGAGAGCAAAGTCCCTAGCGAGCACTCGACTCAGTGCAATGCACCCGGAAGGACGCTCTCGCTCGCCTTTCAAGGAGCGATTCCCTACAGCAGAAGCAGCAGAGGCACAAACTGCATGACGAGAAGGGACAACGTAGAACACGTCTCTGTCCTGGCACATTTTCGTGTGCGATACTTCCCTCCGGGTCTTCGGGCCTTGCGAAGCTCTGTGTACTGCGAGCGCTGCTACTCGCAGCTGAGAAGGACGGTGGAGCTAGCGGCGAATTCGGAGAGCTCTTCGCTGCACTGCGCCGCTCGCAAGCGGCTTCGTTCTTCGCCTTCTGCTGTCCGGCGAGAGCTGAACTCCAGCGGTCAGTTGCAGCTCTGCCCAACAGCGTGTTCTCAGTTCTGCGGGCAAGCACGCCCTCTTGCCTTGGCCCCGAGAGCAAAGTCCCGAGCGAGCACTCGACTCAGTGCAATGCACCCGGAAGGACGCTCTCGCTCGTCTTTCAAGGAGCGATTCCTAACAGCAGAAGCAGCAGAGGCACAAACTGCATGACGAGAAGGGACAACGTAGAACACGTCTCTGTCCTGGCACATTTTCGTGTGCGATACTTCCCTCCGGGTCTTCGGGCCTTGCGAAGCTCTGTGTACTGCGAGCGCTGCTACTCGCAGCTGAGAAGGACCGTGGAGCTAGCGGCGAATTCGGAGAGCTCTTCGCTGCACTGCGCCGCTCGCAAGCGGCTTCGTTCTTCGCCTTCTGCCGTCCGGCGAGAGCTGAACTCCAGCGGTCAGGTGCAGCTCTGCCCAACAGCGTGTTCTCAGTTCTGCGGGCAAGCACGCCCTCTTGCCTTGGCCCCGAGAGCAAAGTCCCGAGCGAGCACTCGACTCAGTGCAATGCACCCGGAAGGACGCTCTCGCTCGCCTTTCAAGGAGCGATTCCTAACAGCAGAAGCAGCAGAGGCACAAACTGCATGACGAGAAGGGACAACGTAGAACACGTCTCTGTCCTGGCACATTTTCGTGTGCGATACTTCCCTCCGGGTCTTCGGGCCTTGCGAAGCTCTGTGTACTGCGAGCGCTGCTACTCGCAGCTGAGAAGGACCGTGGAGCTAGCGGCGAATTCGGAGAGCTCTTCGCTGCACTGCGCCGCTCGCAAGCGGCTTCGTTCTTCGCCTTCTGCCGTCCGGCAAGAGCTGAACTCCAGCGGTCAGTTGCAGCTCTGCCCAACAGCGTGTTCTCAGTTCTGCGGGCAAGCACGCCCTCTTGCCTTGGCCCCGAATGCAAAGTCCCGAGCGAGCACTCGACTCAGTGCAATGCACCCGGAAGGACGCTCTCGCTCGCCTTTCAAGGAGCGATTCCCTACAGCAGAAGCAGCAGAGGCACAAACTGCATGACGAGAAGGGACAACGTAGAACACGTCTCTGTCCTGGCACATTTTCGTGTGCGATACTTCCCTCCGGGTCTTCGGGCCTTGCGAAGCTCTGTGTACTGCGAGCGCTGCTACTCGCAGCTGAGAAGGACGGTGGAGCTAGCGGCGAATTCGGAGAGCTCTTCGCTGCACTGCGCCGCTCGCAAGCGGCTTCGTTCTTCGCCTTCTGCTGTCCGGCGAGAGCTGAACTCCAGCGGTCAGTTGCAGCTCTGCCCAACAGCGTGTTCTCAGTTCTGCGGGCAAGCACGCCCTCTTGCCTTGGCCCCGAGAGCAAAGTCCCGAGCGAGCACTCGACTCAGTGCAATGCACCCGGAAGGACGCTCTCGCTCGTCTTTCAAGGAGCGATTCCTAACAGCAGAAGCAGCAGAGGCACAAACTGCATGACGAGAAGGGACAACGTAGAACACGTCTCTGTCCTGGCACATTTTCGTGTGCGATACTTCCCTCCGGGTCTTCGGGCCTTGCGAAGCTCTGTGTACTGCGAGCGCTGCTACTCGCAGCTGAGAAGGACCGTGGAGCTAGCGGCGAATTCGGAGAGCTCTTCGCTGCACTGCGCCGCTCGCAAGCGGCTTCGTTCTTCGCCTTCTGCCGTCCGGCGAGAGCTGAACTCCAGCGGTCAGGTGCAGCTCTGCCCAACAGCGTGTTCTCAGTTCTGCGGGCAAGCACGCCCTCTTGCCTTGGCCCCGAGAGCAAAGTCCCGAGCGAGCACTCGACTCAGTGCAATGCACCCGGAAGGACGCTCTCGCTCGTCTTTCAAGGAGCGATTCCTAACAGCAGAAGCAGCAGAGGCACAAACTGCATGACGAGAAGGGACAACGTAGAACACGTCTCTGTCCTGGCACATTTTCGTGTGCGATACTTCCCTCCGGGTCTTCGGGCCTTGCGAAGCTCTGTGTACTGCGAGCGCTGCTACTCGCAGCTGAGAAGGACCGTGGAGCTAGCGGCGAATTCGGAGAGCTCTTCGCTGCACTGCGCCGCTCGCAAGCGGCTTCGTTCTTCGCCTTCTGCCGTCCGGCGAGAGCTGAACTCCAGCGGTCAGGTGCAACTCTGCCCAACAGCGTGTTCTCAGTTCTGCGGGCAAGCACGCCCTCTTGCCTTGGCCCCGAGAGCAAAGTCCCGAGCGAGCACTCGACTCAGTGCAATGCACCCAGAAGGGACGCTCTCGCTCGTCTTTCAAGGAGCGATTCCTAACAGCAGAAGCAGCAGAGGCACAAACTGCATGACGAGAAGGGACAACGTAGAACACGTCTCTGTCCTGGCACATTTGCGTGTGCGATACTTCCCTCCGGGTCTTCGGGCCTTGCGAGGCTCTGTGTACTGCGAGCGCTGCTACTCGCAGCTGAGAAGGACCGTGGAGCTAGCGGCGAATTCGGAGAGCTCTTCGCTGCACTGCGCCGCTCGCAAGCGGCTTCGTTCTTCGCCTTCTGCCGTCCGGCGAGAGCTGAACTCCAGCGGTCAGCTGCAGCTCTGCCCAACAGCGTGTTCTCAGTTCTGCGGGCAAGCACGCCCTCTTGCCTTGGCCCCGAGAGCAAAGTCCCGAGCGAGCACTCGACTCAGTGCAATGCACCCAGAAGGACGCTCTCGCTCGCCTTTCAAGGAGCGATTCCTAACCGCAGAAGCAGCAGAGGCACAAACTGCATGACGAGAAGGGACAACGTAGAACACGTCTCTGTCCTGGCACATTTTCGTGTGCGATACTTCCCTCCGGGTCTTCGGGCCTTGCGAGGCTCTGTGTACTGCGAGCGCTGCTACTCGCAGCTGAGAAGGACCGTGGAGCTAGCGGCGAATTCGGAGAGCTCTTCGCTGCACTGCGCCGCTCGCAAGCGGCTTCGTTCTTCGCCTTCTGCCGTCCGGCGAGAGCTGAACTCCAGCGGTCAGGTGCAGCTCTGCCCAACAGCGTGTTCTCAGTTCTGCGGGCAAGCACGCCCTCTTGCCTTGGCCCCGAGTGCAAAGTCCCGAGCGAGCACTCGACTCAGTGCAATGCACCCAGAAGGACGCTCTCGCTCGCCTTTCAAGGAGCGATTCCTAACAGCAGAAGCAGCAGAGGCAAAAACTGCATGACGAGAAGGGACAACGTAGAACACGTCTCTGTCCTGGCACATTTTCGTGTGCGATACTTCCCTCCGGGTCTTCGGGCCTTGCGAGGCTCTGTGTACTGCGAGCGCGGCTACTCGCAGCTGAGAAGGACCGTGGAGCTAGCGGCGAATTCGGAGAGCTCTTCGCTGCACTGCGCCGCTCGCAAGCGGCTTCGTTCTTCGCCTTCTGCCGTCCGGCGAGAGCTGAACTCCAGCGGTCAGCTGCAGCTCTGCCCAACAGCGTGTTCTCAGTTCTGCGGGCAAGCACGCCCTCTTGCCTTGGCCCCGAGTGCAAAGTCCCGAGCGAGCACTCGACTCAGTGCAATGCACCCAGAAGGACGCTCTCGCTCGCCTTTCAAGGAGCGATTCCTAACAGCAGAAGCAGCAGAGGCACAAACTGCATGACGAGAAGGGACAACGTAGAACACGTCTCTGTCCTGGCACATTTGCGTGTGCGATACTTCCCTCCGGGTCTTCGGGCCTTGCGAGGCTCTGTGTACTGCGAGCGCTGCTACTCGCAGCTGAGAAGGACCGTGGAGCTAGCGGCGAATTCGGAGAGCTCTTCGCTGCACTGCGCCGCTCGCAAGCGGCTTCGTTCTTCGCCTTCTGCCGTCCGGCGAGAGCTGAACTGCAGCGGTCAGCTGCAGCTCTGCCCAACAGCGTGTTCTCAGTTCTGCGGGCAAGCACGCCCTCTTGCCTTGGCCCCGAGTGCAAAGTCCCGAGCGAGCACTCGACTCAGTGCAATGCACCCAGAAGGACGCTCTCGCTCGCCTTTCAAGGAGCGATTCCTAACAGCAGAAGCAGCAGAGGCACAAACTGCATGACGAGAAGGGACAACGTAGAACACGTCTCTGTCCTGGCACATTTCCGTGTGCGATACTTCCCTCCGGGTCTTCGGGCCTTGCGAAGCTCTGTGTACTGCGAGCGCTGCTACTCGCAGCTGAGAAGGACCGTGGAGCTAGCGGGGAATTCGGAGAGCTCTTCGCTGCACTGCGCCGCTCGCAAGCGGCTTCGTTCTTCGCCTTCTGCCGTCCGCCGAGAGCTGAACTCCGGCGGTCAGCTGCAGCTCTGCCCAACAGCGTGTTCTCAGTTCTGCGGGCAAGCACGCCCTCTTGCCTTGGCCCCGAGTGCAAAGTCCCGAGCGAGCACTCGACTCAGTGCAATGCACCCAGAAGGACGCTCTCGCTCGCCTTTCAGGGAGCGATTCCCAACAGCAGAAGCAGCAGAGGCACAAACTGCATGACGAGAAGGGACAACGTAGAACACGTCTCTGTCCTGGCACATTTCCGTGTGCCATACTTCCCTCCGGGTCTTCGGGCCTTGCGAAGCTCTGTGTACTGCGAGCGCTGCTACTCGCAGCTGAGAAGGACCGTGGAGCTAGCGGCGAATTCGGAGAGCTCTTCGCTGCACTGCGCCGCTCGCAAGCGGCTTCGTTCTTCGCCTTCTGCCGTCCGGCGAGAGCTGAACTCCGGCGGTCAGTTGCAGCTCTGCCCAACAGCGTGTTCTCAGTTCTGCGGGCAAGCACGCCCTCTTGCCTTGGCCCCGAGTGCAAAGTCCCGAGCGAGCACTCGACTCAGTGCAATGCACCCAGAAGGACGCTCTCGCTCGCCTTTCAAGGAGCGATTCCTAACAGCAGAAGCAGCAGAGGCACAAACTGCATGACGAGAAGGGACAACGTAGAACACGTCTCTGTCCTGGCACATTTGCGTGTGCGATACTTCCCTCCGGGTCTTCGGGCCTTGCGAGGCTCTGTGTACTGCGAGCGCTGCTACTCGCAGCTGAGAAGGACCGTGGAGCTAGCGGCGAATTCGGAGAGCTCTTCGCTGCACTGCGCCGCTCGCAAGCGGCTTCGTTCTTCGCCATCTGCCGTCCGGCGAGAGCTGAACTCCGGCGGTCACTTGCAGCTCTGCCCAACAGCGTGTTCTCAGTTCTGCGGGCAAGCACGCCCTCTTGCCTTGGCCCCGAGTGCAAAGTCCCGAGCGAGCACTCGACTCAGTGCAATGCACCCAGAAGGACGCTCTCGCTCGCCTTTCAAGGAGCGATTCCTAACCGCAGAAGCAGCAGAGGCACAAACTGCATGACGAGAAGGGACAACGTAGAACACGTCTCTGTCCTGGCACATTTGCGTGTGCGATACTTCCCTCCGGGTCTTCGGGCCTTGCGAGGCTCTGTGTTCTGCGAGCGCTGCTACTCGCAGCTGAGAAGGACCGTGGAGCTAGCGGCGAATTCGGAGAGCTCTTCGCTGCACTGCGCCGCTCGCAAGCGGCTTCGTTCTTCGCCTTCTGCCGTCCGGCGAGAGCTGAACTCCAGCGGTCAGCTGCAGCTCTGCCCAACAGCGTGTTCTCAGTTCTGCGGGCAAGCACGCCCTCTTGCCTTGGCCCCGAGAGCAAAGTCCCGAGCGAGCACTCGACTCAGTGCAATGCACCCAGAAGGACGCTCTCGCTCGCCTTTCAAGGAGCGATTCCTAACCGCAGAAGCAGCAGAGGCACAAACTGCATGACGAGAAGGGACAACGTAGAACACGTCTCTGTCCTGGCACATTTGCGTGTGCGATACTTCCCTCCGGGTCTTCGGGCCTTGCGAGGCTCTGTGTACTGCGAGCGCTGCTACTCGCAGCTGAGAAGGACCGTGGATCTAGCGGCGAATTCGGAGAGCTCTTCGCTGCACTGCGCCGCTCGCAAGCGGCTTCGTTCTTCGCCTTCTGCCGTCCGGCGAGAGCTGAACTCCAGCGGTCAGCTGCAGCTCTGCCCAACAGCGTGTTCTCAGTTCTGCGGGCAAGCACGCCCTCTTGCCTTGGCCCCGAGTGCAAAGTCCCGAGCGAGCACTCGACTCAGTGCAATGCACCCAGAAGGACGCTCTCGCTCGCCTTTCAGGGAGCGATTCCCAACAGCAGAAGCAGCACAGGCACAAACTGCATGACGAGAAGGGACAACGTAGAACACGTCTCTGTCCTGGCACATTTGCGTGTGCGATACTTCCCTCCGGGTCTTCGGGCCTTGCGAAGCTCTGTGTACTGCGAGCGCTGCTACTCGCAGCTGAGAAGGACCGTGGAGCTAGCGGCGAATCCGGAGAGCTCTTCGCTGCACTGCGCCGCTCGCAAGCGGCTTCGTTCTTCGCCTTCTGCCATCCGCCGAGAGCTGAACTCCGGCGGTCACTTGCAGCTCTGCCCAACAGCGTGTTCTCAGTTCTGCGGGCAAGCACGCCCTCTTGCCTTGGCCCCGAGAGCAAAGTCCCGAGCGAGCACTCGACTCAGTGCAATGCAGCCAGAAGGACGCTCTCGCTCGCCTTTCAAGGAGCGATTCTTAACAGCAGAAGCAGCAGAGGCACAAACTGCATGACGAGAAGGGACAACGTAGAACACGTCTCTGTCCTGGCACATTTTCGTGTGCGATACTTCCCTCCGGGTCTTCGGGCCTTGCGAAGCTCTGTGTACTGCGAGCGCTGCTACTCGCAGCTGAGAAGGACCGTGGAGCTAGCGGCGAATTCGGAGAGCTCTTCGCTGCACTGCGCCGCTCGCAAGCGGCTTAGTTCTTCGCCTTCTGCCGTCCGGCGAGAGCTGAACTCCGGCGGTCAGGTGCAGCTCTGCCCAACAGCGTGTTCTCAGTTCTGCGGGCAAGCACGCCCTCTTGCCTTGGCCCCGAGTGCAAAGTCCCGAGCGAGCACTCGACTCAGTGCAATGCACCCAGAAGGACGCTCTCGCTCGCCTTTCAGGGAGCGATTCCCAACAGCAGAAGCAGCAGAGGCACAAACTGCATGACGAGAAGGGACAACGTAGAACACGTCTCTGTCCTGGCACATTTCCGTGTGCCATACTTCCCTCCGGGTCTTCGGGCCTTGCGAAGCTCTGTGTACTGCGAGCGCTGCTACTCGCAGCTGAGAAGGACCGTGGAGCTAGCGGCGAATTCGGAGAGCTCTTCGCTGCACTGCGCCGCTCGCAAGCGGCTTCGTTCTTCGCCTTCTGCCGTCCGGCGAGAGCTGAACTCCGGCGGTCAGTTGCAGCTCTGCCCAACAGCGTGTTCTCAGTTCTGCGGGCAAGCACGCCCTCTTGCCTTGGCCCCGAGTGCAAAGTCCCGAGCGAGCACTCGACTCAGTGCAATGCACCCAGAAGGACGCTCTCGCTCGCCTTTCAAGGAGCGATTCCTAACAGCAGAAGCAGCAGAGGCACAAACTGCATGACGAGAAGGGACAACGTAGAACACGTCTCTGTCCTGGCACATTTGCGTGTGCGATACTTCCCTCCGGGTCTTCGGGCCTTGCGAGGCTCTGTGTACTGCGAGCGCTGCTACTCGCAGCTGAGAAGGACCGTGGAGCTAGCGGCGAATTCGGAGAGCTCTTCGCTGCACTGCGCCGCTCGCAAGCGGCTTCGTTCTTCGCCATCTGCCGTCCGGCCAGAGCTGAACTCCGGCGGTCACTTGCAGCTCTGCCCAACAGCGTGTTCTCAGTTCTGCGGGCAAGCACGCCCTCTTGCCTTGGCCCCGAGTGCAAAGTCCCGAGCGAGCACTCGACTCAGTGCAATGCACCCAGAAGGACGCTCTCGCTCGCCTTTCAGGGAGCGATTCCTAACAGCAGAAGCAGCAGAGGCACAAACTGCATGACGAGAAGGGACAACGTAGAACACGTCTCTGTCCTGGCACATTTGCGTGTGCGATACTTCCCTCTGGGTCTTCGGGCCTTGCGAAGCTCTGTGTACTGCGAGCGCTGCTACTCGCAGCTGAGAAGGACCGTGGAGCTAGCGGGGAATTCGGAGAGCTCTTCGCTGCACTGCGCCGCTCGCAAGCGGCTTCGTTCTTCGCCTTCTGCCGTCCGGCGAGAGCTGAACTCCGGCGGTCAGCTGCAGCTCTGCCCAACAGCGTGTTCTCAGTTCTGCGGGCAAGCACGCCCTCTTGCCTTGGCCCCGAATGCAAAGTCCCGAGCGAGCACTCGACTCAGTGCAATGCACCCGGAAGGACGCTCTCGCTCGCCTTTCAAGGAGCGATTCCCTACAGCAGAAGCAGCAGAGGCACAAACTGCATGACGAGAAGGGACAACGTAGAACACGTCTCTGTCCTGGCACATTTTCGTGTGCGATACTTCCCTCCGGGTCTTCGGGCCTTGCGAAGCTCTGTGTACTGCGAGCGCTGCTACTCGCAGCTGAGAAGGACCGTGGAGCTAGCGGCGAATTCGGAGAGCTCTTCGCTGCACTGCGCCGCTCGCAAGCGGCTTCGTTCTTCGCCTTCTGCCGTCCGGCGAGAGCTGAACTCCAGCGGTCAGGTGCAGCTCTGCCCAACAGCGTGTTCTCAGTTCTGCGGGCAAGCACGCCCTCTTGCCTTGGCCCCGAGAGCAAAGTCCCGAGCGAGCACTCGACTCAGTGCAATGCACCCGGAAGGACGCTCTCGCTCGTCTTTCAAGGAGCGATTCCTAACAGCAGAAGCAGCAGAGGCACAAACTGCATGACGAGAAGGGACAACGTAGAACACGTCTCTGTCCTGGCACATTTTCGTGTGCGATACTTCCCTCCGGGTCTTCGGGCCTTGCGAAGCTCTGTGTACTGCGAGCGCTGCTACTCGCAGCTGAGAAGGACCGTGGAGCTAGCGGCGAATTCGGAGAGCTCTTCGCTGCACTGCGCCGCTCGCAAGCGGCTTCGTTCTTCGCCTTCTGCCGTCCGGCGAGAGCTGAACTCCAGCGGTCAGGTGCAGCTCTGCCCAACAGCGTGTTCTCAGTTCTGCGGGCAAGCACGCCCTCTTGCCTTGGCCCCGAGAGCAAAGTCCCGAGCGAGCACTCGACTCAGTGCAATGCACCCGGAAGGACGCTCTCGCTCGTCTTTCAAGGAGCGATTCCTAACAGCAGAAGCAGCAGAGGCACAAACTGCATGACGAGAAGGGACAACGTAGAACACGTCTCTGTCCTGGCACATTTTCGTGTGCGATACTTCCCTCCGGGTCTTCGGGCCTTGCGAAGCTCTGTGTACTGCGAGCGCTGCTACTCGCAGCTGAGAAGGACCGTGGAGCTAGCGGCGAATTCGGAGAGCTCTTCGCTGCACTGCGCCGCTCGCAAGCGGCTTCGTTCTTCGCCTTCTGCCGTCCGGCGAGAGCTGAACTCCAGCGGTCAGGTGCAACTCTGCCCAACAGCGTGTTCTCAGTTCTGCGGGCAAGCACGCCCTCTTGCCTTGGCCCCGAGAGCAAAGTCCCGAGCGAGCACTCGACTCAGTGCAATGCACCCAGAAGGGACGCTCTCGCTCGTCTTTCAAGGAGCGATTCCTAACAGCAGAAGCAGCAGAGGCACAAACTGCATGACGAGAAGGGACAACGTAGAACACGTCTCTGTCCTGGCACATTTTCCTGTGCGATACTTCCCTCCGGGTCTTCGGGCCTTGCGAAGCTCTGTGTACTGCGAGCGCTGCTACTCGCAGCTGAGAAGGACCGTGGAGCTAGCGGCGAATTCGGAGAGCTCTTCGCTGCACTGCGCCGCTCGCAAGCGGCTTCGTTCTTCGCCTTCTGCCGTCCGGCGAGAGCTGAACTCCAGCGGTCAGTTGCAGCTCTGCCCAACAGCGTGTTCTCAGTTCTGCGGGCAAGCACGCCCTCTTGCCTTGGCCCCGAATGCAAAGTCCCGAGCGAGCACTCGACTCAGTGCAATGCACCCGGAAGGACGCTCTCGCTCGTCTTTCAAGGAGCGATTCCCTACAGCAGAAGCAGCAGAGGCACAAACTGCATGACGAGAAGGGACAACGTAGAACACGTCTCTGTCCTGGCACATTTTCGTGTGCGATACTTCCCTCCGGGTCTTCGGGCCTTGCGAAGCTCTGTGTACTGCGAGCGCTGCTACTCGCAGCTGAGAAGGACCGTGGAGCTAGCGGCGAATTCGGAGAGCTCTTCCCTGCACTGCGCCGCTCGCAAGCGGCTTCGTTCTTCGCCTTCTGCCGTCCGGCGAGAGCTGAACTCCAGCGGTCAGTTGCAGCTCTGCCCAACAGCGTGTTCTCAGTTCTGCGGGCAAGCACGCCCTCTTGCCTTGGCCCCGAATGCAAAGTCCCGAGCGAGCACTCGACTCAGTGCAATGCACCCGGAAGGACGCTCTCGCTCGCCTTTCAAGGAGCGATTCCCTACAGCAGAAGCAGCAGAGGCACAAACTGCATGACGAGAAGGGACAACGTAGAACACGTCTCTGTCCTGGCACATTTTCGTGTGCGATACTTCCCTCCGGGTCTTCGGGCCTTGCGAAGCTCTGTGTACTGCGAGCGCTGCTACTCGCAGCTGAGAAGGACCGTGGAGCTAGCGGCGAATTCGGAGAGCTCTTCGCTGCACTGCGCCGCTCGCAAGCGGCTTCGTTCTTCGCCTTCTGCCGTCCGGCGAGAGCTGAACTCCAGCGGTCAGTTGCAGCTCTGCCCAACAGCGTGTTCTCAGTTCTGCGGGCAAGCACGCCCTCTTGCCTTGGCCCCGAGAGCAAAGTCCCTAGCGAGCACTCGACTCAGTGCAATGCACCCGGAAGGACGCTCTCGCTCGCCTTTCAAGGAGCGATTCCCTACAGCAGAAGCAGCAGAGGCACAAACTGCATGACGAGAAGGGACAACGTAGAACACGTCTCTGTCCTGGCACATTTTCGTGTGCGATACTTCCCTCCGGGTCTTCGGGCCTTGCGAAGCTCTGTGTACTGCGAGCGCTGCTACTCGCAGCTGAGAAGGACGGTGGAGCTAGCGGCGAATTCGGAGAGCTCTTCGCTGCACTGCGCCGCTCGCAAGCGGCTTCGTTCTTCGCCTTCTGCTGTCCGGCGAGAGCTGAACTCCAGCGGTCAGTTGCAGCTCTGCCCAACAGCGTGTTCTCAGTTCTGCGGGCAAGCACGCCCTCTTGCCTTGGCCCCGAGAGCAAAGTCCCGAGCGAGCACTCGACTCAGTGCAATGCACCCGGAAGGACGCTCTCGCTCGTCTTTCAAGGAGCGATTCCTAACAGCAGAAGCAGCAGAGGCACAAACTGCATGACGAGAAGGGACAACGTAGAACACGTCTCTGTCCTGGCACATTTTCGTGTGCGATACTTCCCTCCGGGTCTTCGGGCCTTGCGAAGCTCTGTGTACTGCGAGCGCTGCTACTCGCAGCTGAGAAGGACCGTGGAGCTAGCGGCGAATTCGGAGAGCTCTTCGCTGCACTGCGCCGCTCGCAAGCGGCTTCGTTCTTCGCCTTCTGCCGTCCGGCGAGAGCTGAACTCCAGCGGTCAGTTGCAGCTCTGCCCAACAGCGTGTTCTCAGTTCTGCGGGCAAGCACGCCCTCTTGCCTTGGCCCCGAATGCAAAGTCCCGAGCGAGCACTCGACTCAGTGCAATGCACCCGGAAGGACGCTCTCGCTCGCCTTTCAAGGAGCGATTCCCTACAGCAGAAGCAGCAGAGGCACAAACTGCATGACGAGAAGGGACAACGTAGAACACGTCTCTGTCCTGGCACATTTTCCTGTGCGATACTTCCCTCCGGGTCTTCGGGCCTTGCGAAGCTCTGTGTACTGCGAGCGCTGCTACTCGCAGCTGAGAAGGACCGTGGAGCTAGCGGCGAATTCGGAGAGCTCTTCGCTGCACTGCGCCGCTCGCAAGCGGCTTCGTTCTTCGCCTTCTGCCGTCCGGCGAGAGCTGAACTCCGGCGGTCAGTTGCAGCTCTGCCCAACAGCGTGTTCTCAGTTCTGCGGGCAAGCACGCCCTCTTGCCTTGGCCCCGAGAGCAAAGTCCCGAGCGAGCACTCGACTCAGTGCAATGCACCCGGAAGGACGCTCTCGCTCGTCTTTCAAGGAGCGATTCCTAACAGCAGAAGCAGCAGAGGCACAAACTGCATGACGAGAAGGGACAACGTAGAACACGTCTCTGTCCTGGCACATTTTCGTGTGCGATACTTCCCTCCGGGTCTTCGGGCCTTGCGAAGCTCTGTGTACTGCGAGCGCTGCTACTCGCAGCTGAGAAGGACCGTGGAGCTAGCGGCGAATTCGGAGAGCTCTTCGCTGCACTGCGCCGCTCGCAAGCGGCTTCGTTCTTCGCCTTCTGCCGTCCGGCGAGAGCTGAACTCCAGCGGTCAGGTGCAGCTCTGCCCAACAGCGTGTTCTCAGTTCTGCGGGCAAGCACGCCCTCTTGCCTTGGCCCCGAGAGCAAAGTCCCGAGCGAGCACTCGACTCAGTGCAATGCACCCGGAAGGACGCTCTCGCTCGTCTTTCAAGGAGCGATTCCTAAGAGCAGAAGCAGCAGAGGCACAAACTGCATGACGAGAAGGGACAACGTAGAACACGTCTCTGTCCTGGCACATTTTCGTGTGCGATACTTCCCTCCGGGTCTTCGGGCCTTGCGAAGCTCTGTGTACTGCGAGCGCTGCTACTCGCAGCTGAGAAGGACCGTGGAGCTAGCGGCGAATTCGGAGAGCTCTTCGCTGCACTGCGCCGCTCGCAAGCGGCTTCGTTCTTCGCCTTCTGCCGTCCGGCGAGAGCTGAACTCCAGCGGTCAGTTGCAGCTCTGCCCAACAGCGTGTTCTCAGTTCTGCGGGCAAGCACGCCCTCTTGCCTTGGCCCCGAATGCAAAGTCCCGAGCGAGCACTCGACTCAGTGCAATGCACCCGGAAGGACGCTCTCGCTCGTCTTTCAAGGAGCGATTCCCTACAGCAGAAGCAGCAGAGGCACAAACTGCATGACGAGAAGGGACAACGTAGAACACGTCTCTGTCCTGGCACATTTTCGTGTGCGATACTTCCCTCCGGGTCTTCGGGCCTTGCGAAGCTCTGTGTACTGCGAGCGCTGCTACTCGCAGCTGAGAAGGACCGTGGAGCTAGCGGCGAATTCGGAGAGCTCTTCGCTGCACTGCGCCGCTCGCAAGCGGCTTCGTTCTTCGCCTTCTGCCGTCCGGCGAGAGCTGAACTCCAGCGGTCAGGTGCAGCTCTGCCCAACAGCGTGTTCTCAGTTCTGCGGGCAAGCACGCCCTCTTGCCTTGGCCCCGAGAGCAAAGTCCCGAGCGAGCACTCGACTCAGTGCAATGCACCCGGAAGGACGCTCTCGCTCGTCTTTCAAGGAGCGATTCCTAAGAGCAGAAGCAGCAGAGGCACAAACTGCATGACGAGAAGGGACAACGTAGAACACGTCTCTGTCCTGGCACATTTTCGTGTGCGATACTTCCCTCCGGGTCTTCGGGCCTTGCGAAGCTCTGTGTACTGCGAGCGCTGCTACTCGCAGCTGAGAAGGACCGTGGAGCTAGCGGCGAATTCGGAGAGCTCTTCGCTGCACTGCGCCGCTCGCAAGCGGCTTCGTTCTTCGCCTTCTGCCGTCCGGCGAGAGCTGAACTCCAGCGGTCAGTTGCAGCTCTGCCCAACAGCGTGTTCTCAGTTCTGCGGGCAAGCACGCCCTCTTGCCTTGGCCCCGAGAGCAAAGTCCCTAGCGAGCACTCGACTCAGTGCAATGCACCCGGAAGGACGCTCTCGCTCGCCTTTCAAGGAGCGATTCCCTACAGCAGAAGCAGCAGAGGCACAAACTGCATGACGAGAAGGGACAACGTAGAACACGTCTCTGTCCTGGCACATTTTCGTGTGCGATACTTCCCTCCGGGTCTTCGGGCCTTGCGAAGCTCTGTGTACTGCGAGCGCTTCTACTCGCAGCTGAGAAGGACGGTGGAGCTAGCGGCGAATTCGGAGAGCTCTTCGCTGCACTGCGCCGCTCGCAAGCGGCTTCGTTCTTCGCCTTCTGCTGTCCGGCGAGAGCTGAACTCCAGCGGTCAGTTGCAGCTCTGCCCAACAGCGTGTTCTCAGTTCTGCGGGCAAGCACGCCCTCTTGCCTTGGCCCCGAGAGCAAAGTCCCGAGCGAGCACTCGACTCAGTGCAATGCACCCGGAAGGACGCTCTCGCTCGTCTTTCAAGGAGCGATTCCTAACAGCAGAAGCAGCAGAGGCACAAACTGCATGACGAGAAGGGACAACGTAGAACACGTCTCTGTCCTGGCACATTTTCGTGTGCGATACTTCCCTCCGGGTCTTCGGGCCTTGCGAAGCTCTGTGTACTGCGAGCGCTGCTACTCGCAGCTGAGAAGGACCGTGGAGCTAGCGGCGAATTCGGAGAGCTCTTCGCTGCACTGCGCCGCTCGCAAGCGGCTTCGTTCTTCGCCTTCTGCCGTCCGGCGAGAGCTGAACTCCAGCGGTCAGGTGCAACTCTGCCCAACAGCGTGTTCTCAGTTCTGCGGGCAAGCACGCCCTCTTGCCTTGGCCCCGAGAGCAAAGTCCCGAGCGAGCACTCGACTCAGTGCAATGCACCCAGAAGGGACGCTCTCGCTCGTCTTTCAAGGAGCGATTCCTAACAGCAGAAGCAGCAGAGGCACAAACTGCATGACGAGAAGGGACAACGTAGAACACGTCTCTGTCCTGGCACATTTTCCTGTGCGATACTTCCCTCCGGGTCTTCGGGCCTTGCGAAGCTCTGTGTACTGCGAGCGCTGCTACTCGCAGCTGAGAAGGACCGTGGAGCTAGCGGCGAATTCGGAGAGCTCTTCGCTGCACTGCGCCGCTCGCAAGCGGCTTCGTTCTTCGCCTTCTGCCGTCCGGCGAGAGCTGAACTCCAGCGGTCAGTTGCAGCTCTGCCCAACAGCGTGTTCTCAGTTCTGCGGGCAAGCACGCCCTCTTGCCTTGGCCCCGAATGCAAAGTCCCGAGCGAGCACTCGACTCAGTGCAATGCACCCGGAAGGACGCTCTCGCTCGTCTTTCAAGGAGCGATTCCCTACAGCAGAAGCAGCAGAGGCACAAACTGCATGACGAGAAGGGACAACGTAGAACACGTCTCTGTCCTGGCACATTTTCGTGTGCGATACTTCCCTCCGGGTCTTCGGGCCTTGCGAAGCTCTGTGTACTGCGAGCGCTGCTACTCGCAGCTGAGAAGGACCGTGGAGCTAGCGGCGAATTCGGAGAGCTCTTCCCTGCACTGCGCCGCTCGCAAGCGGCTTCGTTCTTCGCCTTCTGCCGTCCGGCGAGAGCTGAACTCCAGCGGTCAGTTGCAGCTCTGCCCAACAGCGTGTTCTCAGTTCTGCGGGCAAGCACGCCCTCTTGCCTTGGCCCCGAATGCAAAGTCCCGAGCGAGCACTCGACTCAGTGCAATGCACCCGGAAGGACGCTCTCGCTCGCCTTTCAAGGAGCGATTCCCTACAGCAGAAGCAGCAGAGGCACAAACTGCATGACGAGAAGGGACAACGTAGAACACGTCTCTGTCCTGGCACATTTTCGTGTGCGATACTTCCCTCCGGGTCTTCGGGCCTTGCGAAGCTCTGTGTACTGCGAGCGCTGCTACTCGCAGCTGAGAAGGACCGTGGAGCTAGCGGCGAATTCGGAGAGCTCTTCGCTGCACTGCGCCGCTCGCAAGCGGCTTCGTTCTTCGCCTTCTGCCGTCCGGCGAGAGCTGAACTCCAGCGGTCAGTTGCAGCTCTGCCCAACAGCGTGTTCTCAGTTCTGCGGGCAAGCACGCCCTCTTGCCTTGGCCCCGAGAGCAAAGTCCCTAGCGAGCACTCGACTCAGTGCAATGCACCCGGAAGGACGCTCTCGCTCGCCTTTCAAGGAGCGATTCCCTACAGCAGAAGCAGCAGAGGCACAAACTGCATGACGAGAAGGGACAACGTAGAACACGTCTCTGTCCTGGCACATTTTCGTGTGCGATACTTCCCTCCGGGTCTTCGGGCCTTGCGAAGCTCTGTGTACTGCGAGCGCTGCTACTCGCAGCTGAGAAGGACGGTGGAGCTAGCGGCGAATTCGGAGAGCTCTTCGCTGCACTGCGCCGCTCGCAAGCGGCTTCGTTCTTCGCCTTCTGCTGTCCGGCGAGAGCTGAACTCCAGCGGTCAGTTGCAGCTCTGCCCAACAGCGTGTTCTCAGTTCTGCGGGCAAGCACGCCCTCTTGCCTTGGCCCCGAGAGCAAAGTCCCGAGCGAGCACTCGACTCAGTGCAATGCACCCGGAAGGACGCTCTCGCTCGTCTTTCAAGGAGCGATTCCTAACAGCAGAAGCAGCAGAGGCACAAACTGCATGACGAGAAGGGACAACGTAGAACACGTCTCTGTCCTGGCACATTTTCGTGTGCGATACTTCCCTCCGGGTCTTCGGGCCTTGCGAAGCTCTGTGTACTGCGAGCGCTGCTACTCGCAGCTGAGAAGGACCGTGGAGCTAGCGGCGAATTCGGAGAGCTCTTCGCTGCACTGCGCCGCTCGCAAGCGGCTTCGTTCTTCGCCTTCTGCCGTCCGGCGAGAGCTGAACTCCAGCGGTCAGTTGCAGCTCTGCCCAACAGCGTGTTCTCAGTTCTGCGGGCAAGCACGCCCTCTTGCCTTGGCCCCGAATGCAAAGTCCCGAGCGAGCACTCGACTCAGTGCAATGCACCCGGAAGGACGCTCTCGCTCGCCTTTCAAGGAGCGATTCCCTACAGCAGAAGCAGCAGAGGCACAAACTGCATGACGAGAAGGGACAACGTAGAACACGTCTCTGTCCTGGCACATTTTCCTGTGCGATACTTCCCTCCGGGTCTTCGGGCCTTGCGAAGCTCTGTGTACTGCGAGCGCTGCTACTCGCAGCTGAGAAGGACCGTGGAGCTAGCGGCGAATTCGGAGAGCTCTTCGCTGCACTGCGCCGCTCGCAAGCGGCTTCGTTCTTCGCCTTCTGCCGTCCGGCGAGAGCTGAACTCCAGCGGTCAGGTGCAGCTCTGCCCAACAGCGTGTTCTCAGTTCTGCGGGCAAGCACGCCCTCTTGCCTTGGCCCCGAGAGCAAAGTCCCGAGCGAGCACTCGACTCAGTGCAATGCACCCGGAAGGACGCTCTCGCTCGTCTTTCAAGGAGCGATTCCTAAGAGCAGAAGCAGCAGAGGCACAAACTGCATGACGAGAAGGGACAACGTAGAACACGTCTCTGTCCTGGCACATTTTCGTGTGCGATACTTCCCTCCGGGTCTTCGGGCCTTGCGAAGCTCTGTGTACTGCGAGCGCTGCTACTCGCAGCTGAGAAGGACCGTGGAGCTAGCGGCGAATTCGGAGAGCTCTTCGCTGCACTGCGCCGCTCGCAAGCGGCTTCGTTCTTCGCCTTCTGCCGTCCGGCGAGAGCTGAACTCCAGCGGTCAGGTGCAGCTCTGCCCAACAGCGTGTTCTCAGTTCTGCGGGCAAGCACGCCCTCTTGCCTTGGCCCCGAATGCAAAGTCCCGAGCGAGCACTCGACTCAGTGCAATGCACCCGGAAGGACGCTCTCGCTCGTCTTTCAAGGAGCGATTCCCTACAGCAGAAGCAGCAGAGGCACAAACTGCATGACGAGAAGGGACAACGTAGAACACGTCTCTGTCCTGGCACATTTTCGTGTGCGATACTTCCCTCCGGGTCTTCGGGCCTTGCGAAGCTCTGTGTACTGCGAGCGCTGCTACTCGCAGCTGAGAAGGACCGTGGAGCTAGCGGCGAATTCGGAGAGCTCTTCCCTGCACTGCGCCGCTCGCAAGCGGCTTCGTTCTTCGCCTTCTGCCGTCCGGCGAGAGCTGAACTCCAGCGGTCAGTTGCAGCTCTGCCCAACAGCGTGTTCTCAGTTCTGCGGGCAAGCACGCCCTCTTGCCTTGGCCCCGAATGCAAAGTCCCGAGCGAGCACTCGACTCAGTGCAATGCACCCGGAAGGACGCTCTCGCTCGCCTTTCAAGGAGCGATTCCCTACAGCAGAAGCAGCAGAGGCACAAACTGCATGACGAGAAGGGACAACGTAGAACACGTCTCTGTCCTGGCACATTTTCGTGTGCGATACTTCCCTCCGGGTCTTCGGGCCTTGCGAAGCTCTGTGTACTGCGAGCGCTGCTACTCGCAGCTGAGAAGGACCGTGGAGCTAGCGGCGAATTCGGAGAGCTCTTCGCTGCACTGCGCCGCTCGCAAGCGGCTTCGTTCTTCGCCTTCTGCCGTCCGGCGAGAGCTGAACTCCAGCGGTCAGTTGCAGCTCTGCCCAACAGCGTGTTCTCAGTTCTGCGGGCAAGCACGCCCTCTTGCCTTGGCCCCGAGAGCAAAGTCCCTAGCGAGCACTCGACTCAGTGCAATGCACCCGGAAGGACGCTCTCGCTCGCCTTTCAAGGAGCGATTCCCTACAGCAGAAGCAGCAGAGGCACAAACTGCATGACGAGAAGGGACAACGTAGAACACGTCTCTGTCCTGGCACATTTTCGTGTGCGATACTTCCCTCCGGGTCTTCGGGCCTTGCGAAGCTCTGTGTACTGCGAGCGCTTCTACTCGCAGCTGAGAAGGACGGTGGAGCTAGCGGCGAATTCGGAGAGCTCTTCGCTGCACTGCGCCGCTCGCAAGCGGCTTCGTTCTTCGCCTTCTGCTGTCCGGCGAGAGCTGAACTCCAGCGGTCAGTTGCAGCTCTGCCCAACAGCGTGTTCTCAGTTCTGCGGGCAAGCACGCCCTCTTGCCTTGGCCCCGAGAGCAAAGTCCCGAGCGAGCACTCGACTCAGTGCAATGCACCCGGAAGGACGCTCTCGCTCGTCTTTCAAGGAGCGATTCCTAACAGCAGAAGCAGCAGAGGCACAAACTGCATGACGAGAAGGGACAACGTAGAACACGTCTCTGTCCTGGCACATTTTCGTGTGCGATACTTCCCTCCGGGTCTTCGGGCCTTGCGAAGCTCTGTGTACTGCGAGCGCTGCTACTCGCAGCTGAGAAGGACCGTGGAGCTAGCGGCGAATTCGGAGAGCTCTTCGCTGCACTGCGCCGCTCGCAAGCGGCTTCGTTCTTCGCCTTCTGCCGTCCGGCGAGAGCTGAACTCCAGCGGTCAGGTGCAGCTCTGCCCAACAGCGTGTTCTCAGTTCTGCGGGCAAGCACGCCCTCTTGCCTTGGCCCCGAGAGCAAAGTCCCGAGCGAGCACTCGACTCAGTGCAATGCACCCGGAAGGACGCTCTCGCTCGCCTTTCAAGGAGCGATTCCTAACAGCAGAAGCAGCAGAGGCACAAACTGCATGACGAGAAGGGACAACGTAGAACACGTCTCTGTCCTGGCACATTTTCGTGTGCGATACTTCCCTCCGGGTCTTCGGGCCTTGCGAAGCTCTGTGTACTGCGAGCGCTGCTACTCGCAGCTGAGAAGGACCGTGGAGCTAGCGGCGAATTCGGAGAGCTCTTCGCTGCACTGCGCCGCTCGCAAGCGGCTTCGTTCTTCGCCTTCTGCCGTCCGGCGAGAGCTGAACTCCAGCGGTCAGTTGCAGCTCTGCCCAACAGCGTGTTCTCAGTTCTGCGGGCAAGCACGCCCTCTTGCCTTGGCCCCGAATGCAAAGTCCCGAGCGAGCACTCGACTCAGTGCAATGCACCCGGAAGGACGCTCTCGCTCGCCTTTCAAGGAGCGATTCCCTACAGCAGAAGCAGCAGAGGCACAAACTGCATGACGAGAAGGGACAACGTAGAACACGTCTCTGTCCTGGCACATTTTCGTGTGCGATACTTCCCTCCGGGTCTTCGGGCCTTGCGAAGCTCTGTGTACTGCGAGCGCTGCTACTCGCAGCTGAGAAGGACCGTGGAGCTAGCGGCGAATTCGGAGAGCTCTTCGCTGCACTGCGCCGCTCGCAAGCGGCTTCGTTCTTCGCCTTCTGCCGTCCGGCGAGAGCTGAACTCCAGCGGTCAGTTGCAGCTCTGCCCAACAGCGTGTTCTCAGTTCTGCGGGCAAGCACGCCCTCTTGCCTTGGCCCCGAGAGCAAAGTCCCGAGCGAGCACTCGACTCAGTGCAATGCACCCGGAAGGACGCTCTCGCTCGTCTTTCAAGGAGCGATTCCCTACAGCAGAAGCAGCAGAGGCACAAACTGCATGACGAGAAGGGACAACGTAGAACACGTCTCTGTCCTGGCACATTTTCGTGTGCGATACTTCCCTCCGGGTCTTCGGGCCTTGCAAAGCTCTGTGTACTGCGAGCGCTGCTACTCGCAGCTGAGAAGGACCGTGGAGCTAGCGGCGAATTCGGAGAGCTCTTCGCTGCACTGCGCCGCTCGCAAGCGGCTTCGTTCTTCGCCTTCTGCCGTCCGGCGAGAGCTGAACTCCAGCGGTCAGGTGCAACTCTGCCCAACAGCGTGTTCTCAGTTCTGCGGGCAAGCACGCCCTCTTGCCTTGGCCCCGAATGCAAAGTCCCGAGCGAGCACTCGACTCAGTGCAATGCACCCGGAAGGACGCTCTCGCTCGTCTTTCAAGGAGCGATTCCCTACAGCAGAAGCAGCAGAGGCACAAACTGCATGACGAGAAGGGACAACGTAGAACACGTCTCTGTCCTGGCACATTTTCGTGTGCGATACTTCCCTCCGGGTCTTCGGGCCTTGCGAAGCTCTGTGTACTGCGAGCGCTGCTACTCGCAGCTGAGAAGGACCGTGGAGCTAGCGGCGAATTCGGAGAGCTCTTCGCTGCACTGCGCCGCTCGCAAGCGGCTTCGTTCTTCGCCTTCTGCCGTCCGGCGAGAGCTGAACTCCAGCGGTCAGTTGCAGCTCTGCCCAACAGCGTGTTCTCAGTTCTGCGGGCAAGCACGCCCTCTTGCCTTGGCCCCGAATGCAAAGTCCCGAGCGAGCACTCGACTCAGTGCAATGCACCCGGAAGGACGCTCTCGCTCGCCTTTCAAGGAGCGATTCCCTACAGCAGAAGCAGCAGAGGCACAAACTGCATGACGAGAAGGGACAACGTAGAACACGTCTCTGTCCTGGCACATTTTCGTGTGCGATACTTCCCTCCGGGTCTTCGGGCCTTGCGAAGCTCTGTGTACTGCGAGCGCTGCTACTCGCAGCTGAGAAGGACCGTGGAGCTAGCGGCGAATTCGGAGAGCTCTTCGCTGCACTGCGCCGCTCGCAAGCGGCTTCGTTCTTCGCCTTCTGCCGTCCGGCGAGAGCTGAACTCCAGCGGTCAGTTGCAGCTCTGCCCAACAGCGTGTTCTCAGTTCTGCGGGCAAGCACGCCCTCTTGCCTTGGCCCCGAGAGCAAAGTCCCTAGCGAGCACTCGACTCAGTGCAATGCACCCGGAAGGACGCTCTCGCTCGCCTTTCAAGGAGCGATTCCCTACAGCAGAAGCAGCAGAGGCACAAACTGCATGACGAGAAGGGACAACGTAGAACACGTCTCTGTCCTGGCACATTTTCGTGTGCGATACTTCCCTCCGGGTCTTCGGGCCTTGCGAAGCTCTGTGTACTGCGAGCGCTTCTACTCGCAGCTGAGAAGGACGGTGGAGCTAGCGGCGAATTCGGAGAGCTCTTCGCTGCACTGCGCCGCTCGCAAGCGGCTTCGTTCTTCGCCTTCTGCTGTCCGGCGAGAGCTGAACTCCAGCGGTCAGTTGCAGCTCTGCCCAACAGCGTGTTCTCAGTTCTGCGGGCAAGCACGCCCTCTTGCCTTGGCCCCGAGAGCAAAGTCCCGAGCGAGCACTCGACTCAGTGCAATGCACCCGGAAGGACGCTCTCGCTCGTCTTTCAAGGAGCGATTCCTAACAGCAGAAGCAGCAGAGGCACAAACTGCATGACGAGAAGGGACAACGTAGAACACGTCTCTGTCCTGGCACATTTTCGTGTGCGATACTTCCCTCCGGGTCTTCGGGCCTTGCGAAGCTCTGTGTACTGCGAGCGCTGCTACTCGCAGCTGAGAAGGACCGTGGAGCTAGCGGCGAATTCGGAGAGCTCTTCGCTGCACTGCGCCGCTCGCAAGCGGCTTCGTTCTTCGCCTTCTGCCGTCCGGCGAGAGCTGAACTCCAGCGGTCAGGTGCAGCTCTGCCCAACAGCGTGTTCTCAGTTCTGCGGGCAAGCACGCCCTCTTGCCTTGGCCCCGAGAGCAAAGTCCCGAGCGAGCACTCGACTCAGTGCAATGCACCCGGAAGGACGCTCTCGCTCGCCTTTCAAGGAGCGATTCCTAACAGCAGAAGCAGCAGAGGCACAAACTGCATGACGAGAAGGGACAACGTAGAACACGTCTCTGTCCTGGCACATTTTCGTGTGCGATACTTCCCTCCGGGTCTTCGGGCCTTGCGAAGCTCTGTGTACTGCGAGCGCTGCTACTCGCAGCTGAGAAGGACCGTGGAGCTAGCGGCGAATTCGGAGAGCTCTTCGCTGCACTGCGCCGCTCGCAAGCGGCTTCGTTCTTCGCCTTCTGCCGTCCGGCGAGAGCTGAACTCCAGCGGTCAGTTGCAGCTCTGCCCAACAGCGTGTTCTCAGTTCTGCGGGCAAGCACGCCCTCTTGCCTTGGCCCCGAGAGCAAAGTCCCGAGCGAGCACTCGACTCAGTGCAATGCACCCGGAAGGACGCTCTCGCTCGCCTTTCAAGGAGCGATTCCCTACAGCAGAAGCAGCAGAGGCACAAACTGCATGACGAGAAGGGACAACGTAGAACACGTCTCTGTCCTGGCACATTTTCGTGTGCGATACTTCCCTCCGGGTCTTCGGGCCTTGCGAAGCTCTGTGTACTGCGAGCGCTGCTACTCGCAGCTGAGAAGGACCGTGGAGCTAGCGGCGAATTCGGAGAGCTCTTCGCTGCACTGCGCCGCTCGCAAGCGGCTTCGTTCTTCGCCTTCTGCCGTCCGGCGAGAGCTGAACTCCAGCGGTCAGGTGCAGCTCTGCCCAACAGCGTGTTCTCAGTTCTGCGGGCAAGCACGCCCTCTTGCCTTGGCCCCGAGAGCAAAGTCCCGAGCGAGCACTCGACTCAGTGCAATGCACCCGGAAGGACGCTCTCGCTCGTCTTTCAAGGAGCGATTCCCTACAGCAGAAGCAGCAGAGGCACAAACTGCATGACGAGAAGGGACAACGTAGAACACGTCTCTGTCCTGGCACATTTTCGTGTGCGATACTTCCCTCCGGGTCTTCGGGCCTTGCAAAGCTCTGTGTACTGCGAGCGCTGCTACTCGCAGCTGAGAAGGACCGTGGAGCTAGCGGCGAATTCGGAGAGCTCTTCGCTGCACTGCGCCGCTCGCAAGCGGCTTCGTTCTTCGCCTTCTGCCGTCCGGCGAGAGCTGAACTCCAGCGGTCAGGTGCAACTCTGCCCAACAGCGTGTTCTCAGTTCTGCGGGCAAGCACGCCCTCTTGCCTTGGCCCCGAATGCAAAGTCCCGAGCGAGCACTCGACTCAGTGCAATGCACCCGGAAGGACGCTCTCGCTCGTCTTTCAAGGAGCGATTCCCTACAGCAGAAGCAGCAGAGGCACAAACTGCATGACGAGAAGGGACAACGTAGAACACGTCTCTGTCCTGGCACATTTTCGTGTGCGATACTTCCCTCCGGGTCTTCGGGCCTTGCGAAGCTCTGTGTACTGCGAGCGCTGCTACTCGCAGCTGAGAAGGACCGTGGAGCTAGCGGCGAATTCGGAGAGCTCTTCGCTGCACTGCGCCGCTCGCAAGCGGCTTCGTTCTTCGCCTTCTGCCGTCCGGCGAGAGCTGAACTCCAGCGGTCAGTTGCAGCTCTGCCCAACAGCGTGTTCTCAGTTCTGCGGGCAAGCACGCCCTCTTGCCTTGGCCCCGAATGCAAAGTCCCGAGCGAGCACTCGACTCAGTGCAATGCACCCGGAAGGACGCTCTCGCTCGTCTTTCAAGGAGCGATTCCCTACAGCAGAAGCAGCAGAGGCACAAACTGCATGACGAGAAGGGACAACGTAGAACACGTCTCTGTCCTGGCACATTTTCGTGTGCGATACTTCCCTCCGGGTCTTCGGGCCTTGCGAAGCTCTGTGTACTGCGAGCGCTGCTACTCGCAGCTGAGAAGGACCGTGGAGCTAGCGGCGAATTCGGAGAGCTCTTCCCTGCACTGCGCCGCTCGCAAGCGGCTTCGTTCTTCGCCTTCTGCCGTCCGGCGAGAGCTGAACTCCAGCGGTCAGTTGCAGCTCTGCCCAACAGCGTGTTCTCAGTTCTGCGGGCAAGCACGCCCTCTTGCCTTGGCCCCGAATGCAAAGTCCCGAGCGAGCACTCGACTCAGTGCAATGCACCCGGAAGGACGCTCTCGCTCGCCTTTCAAGGAGCGATTCCCTACAGCAGAAGCAGCAGAGGCACAAACTGCATGACGAGAAGGGACAACGTAGAACACGTCTCTGTCCTGGCACATTTTCGTGTGCGATACTTCCCTCCGGGTCTTCGGGCCTTGCGAAGCTCTGTGTACTGCGAGCGCTGCTACTCGCAGCTGAGAAGGACCGTGGAGCTAGCGGCGAATTCGGAGAGCTCTTCCCTGCACTGCGCCGCTCGCAAGCGGCTTCGTTCTTCGCCTTCTGCCGTCCGGCGAGAGCTGAACTCCAGCGGTCAGTTGCAGCTCTGCCCAACAGCGTGTTCTCAGTTCTGCGGGCAAGCACGCCCTCTTGCCTTGGCCCCGAATGCAAAGTCCCGAGCGAGCACTCGACTCAGTGCAATGCACCCGGAAGGACGCTCTCGCTCGCCTTTCAAGGAGCGATTCCCTACAGCAGAAGCAGCAGAGGCACAAACTGCATGACGAGAAGGGACAACGTAGAACACGTCTCTGTCCTGGCACATTTTCGTGTGCGATACTTCCCTCCGGGTCTTCGGGCCTTGCGAAGCTCTGTGTACTGCGAGCGCTGCTACTCGCAGCTGAGAAGGACCGTGGAGCTAGCGGCGAATTCGGAGAGCTCTTCGCTGCACTGCGCCGCTCGCAAGCGGCTTCGTTCTTCGCCTTCTGCCGTCCGGCGAGAGCTGAACTCCAGCGGTCAGGTGCAGCTCTGCCCAACAGCGTGTTCTCAGTTCTGCGGGCAAGCACGCCCTCTTGCCTTGGCCCCGAGAGCAAAGTCCCGAGCGAGCACTCGACTCAGTGCAATGCACCCGGAAGGACGCTCTCGCTCGCCTTTCAAGGAGCGATTCCTAACAGCAGAAGCAGCAGAGGCACAAACTGCATGACGAGAAGGGACAACGTAGAACACGTCTCTGTCCTGGCACATTTTCGTGTGCGATACTTCCCTCCGGGTCTTCGGGCCTTGCGAAGCTCTGTGTACTGCGAGCGCTGCTACTCGCAGCTGAGAAGGACCGTGGAGCTAGCGGCGAATTCGGAGAGCTCTTCGCTGCACTGCGCCGCTCGCAAGCGGCTTCGTTCTTCGCCTTCTGCCGTCCGGCGAGAGCTGAACTCCAGCGGTCAGTTGCAGCTCTGCCCAACAGCGTGTTCTCAGTTCTGCGGGCAAGCACGCCCTCTTGCCTTGGCCCCGAATGCAAAGTCCCGAGCGAGCACTCGACTCAGTGCAATGCACCCGGAAGGACGCTCTCGCTCGCCTTTCAAGGAGCGATTCCCTACAGCAGAAGCAGCAGAGGCACAAACTGCATGACGAGAAGGGACAACGTAGAACACGTCTCTGTCCTGGCACATTTTCGTGTGCGATACTTCCCTCCGGGTCTTCGGGCCTTGCGAAGCTCTGTGTACTGCGAGCGCTGCTACTCGCAGCTGAGAAGGACCGTGGAGCTAGCGGCGAATTCGGAGAGCTCTTCGCTGCACTGCGCCGCTCGCAAGCGGCTTCGTTCTTCGCCTTCTGCCGTCCGGCGAGAGCTGAACTCCAGCGGTCAGTTGCAGCTCTGCCCAACAGCGTGTTCTCAGTTCTGCGGGCAAGCACGCCCTCTTGCCTTGGCCCCGAGAGCAAAGTCCCGAGCGAGCACTCGACTCAGTGCAATGCACCCGGAAGGACGCTCTCGCTCGTCTTTCAAGGAGCGATTCCCTACAGCAGAAGCAGCAGAGGCACAAACTGCATGACGAGAAGGGACAACGTAGAACACGTCTCTGTCCTGGCACATTTTCGTGTGCGATACTTCCCTCCGGGTCTTCGGGCCTTGCAAAGCTCTGTGTACTGCGAGCGCTGCTACTCGCAGCTGAGAAGGACCGTGGAGCTAGCGGCGAATTCGGAGAGCTCTTCGCTGCACTGCGCCGCTCGCAAGCGGCTTCGTTCTTCGCCTTCTGCCGTCCGGCGAGAGCTGAACTCCAGCGGTCAGGTGCAACTCTGCCCAACAGCGTGTTCTCAGTTCTGCGGGCAAGCACGCCCTCTTGCCTTGGCCCCGAATGCAAAGTCCCGAGCGAGCACTCGACTCAGTGCAATGCACCCGGAAGGACGCTCTCGCTCGTCTTTCAAGGAGCGATTCCCTACAGCAGAAGCAGCAGAGGCACAAACTGCATGACGAGAAGGGACAACGTAGAACACGTCTCTGTCCTGGCACATTTTCGTGTGCGATACTTCCCTCCGGGTCTTCGGGCCTTGCGAAGCTCTGTGTACTGCGAGCGCTGCTACTCGCAGCTGAGAAGGACCGTGGAGCTAGCGGCGAATTCGGAGAGCTCTTCGCTGCACTGCGCCGCTCGCAAGCGGCTTCGTTCTTCGCCTTCTGCTGTCCGGCGAGAACTGAACTCCAGCGGTCAGTTGCAGCTCTGCCCAACAGCGTGTTCTCAGTTCTGCGGGCAAGCACGCCCTCTTGCCTTGGCCCCGAGAGCAAAGTCCCGAGCGAGCACTCGACTCAGTGCAATGCACCCGGAAGGACGCTCTCGCTCGCCTTTCAAGGAGCGATTCCTAACAGCAGAAGCAGCAGAGGCACAAACTGCATGACGAGAAGGGACAACGTAGAACACGTCTCTGTCCTGGCACATTTTCGTGTGCGATACTTCCCTCCGGGTCTTCGGGCCTTGCGAAGCTCTGTGTACTGCGAGCGCTGCTACTCGCAGCTGAGAAGGACCGTGGAGCTAGCGGCGAATTCGGAGAGCTCTTCGCTGCACTGCGCCGCTCGCAAGCGGCTTCGTTCTTCGCCTTCTGCTGTCCGGCGAGAGCTGAACTCCAGCGGTCAGTTGCAGCTCTGCCCAACAGCGTGTTCTCAGTTCTGCGGGCAAGCACGCCCTCTTGCCTTGGCCCCGAGAGCAAAGTCCCGAGCGAGCACTCGACTCAGTGCAATGCACCCGGAAGGACGCTCTCGCTCGTCTTTCAAGGAGCGATTCCTAACAGCAGAAGCAGCAGAGGCACAAACTGCATGACGAGAAGGGACAACGTAGAACACGTCTCTGTCCTGGCACATTTTCGTGTGCGATACTTCCCTCCGGGTCTTCGGGCCTTGCGAAGCTCTGTGTACTGCGAGCGCTGCTACTCGCAGCTGAGAAGGACCGTGGAGCTAGCGGCGAATTCGGAGAGCTCTTCGCTGCACTGCGCCGCTCGCAAGCGGCTTCGTTCTTCGCCTTCTGCCGTCCGGCAAGAGCTGAACTCCAGCGGTCAGTTGCAGCTCTGCCCAACAGCGTGTTCTCAGTTCTGCGGGCAAGCACGCCCTCTTGCCTTGGCCCCGAATGCAAAGTCCCGAGCGAGCACTCGACTCAGTGCAATGCACCCGGAAGGACGCTCTCGCTCGTCTTTCAAGGAGCGATTCCCTACAGCAGAAGCAGCAGAGGCACAAACTGCATGACGAGAAGGGACAACGTAGAACACGTCTCTGTCCTGGCACATTTTCGTGTGCGATACTTCCCTCCGGGTCTTCGGGCCTTGCGAAGCTCTGTGTACTGCGAGCGCTGCTACTCGCAGCTGAGAAGGACCGTGGAGCTAGCGGCGAATTCGGAGAGCTCTTCGCTGCACTGCGCCGCTCGCAAGCGGCTTCGTTCTTCGCCTTCTGCCGTCCGGCGAGAGCTGAACTCCAGCGGTCAGTTGCAGCTCTGCCCAACAGCGTGTTCTCAGTTCTGCGGGCAAGCACGCCCTCTTGCCTTGGCCCCGAATGCAAAGTCCCGAGCGAGCACTCGACTCAGTGCAATGCACCCGGAAGGACGCTCTCGCTCGCCTTTCAAGGAGCGATTCCCTACAGCAGAAGCAGCAGAGGCACAAACTGCATGACGAGAAGGGACAACGTAGAACACGTCTCTGTCCTGGCACATTTTCGTGTGCGATACTTCCCTCCGGGTCTTCGGGCCTTGCGAAGCTCTGTGTACTGCGAGCGCTGCTACTCGCAGCTGAGAAGGACCGTGGAGCTAGCGGCGAATTCGGAGAGCTCTTCGCTGCACTGCGCCGCTCGCAAGCGGCTTCGTTCTTCGCCTTCTGCCGTCCGGCGAGAGCTGAACTCCAGCGGTCAGTTGCAGCTCTGCCCAACAGCGTGTTCTCAGTTCTGCGGGCAAGCACGCCCTCTTGCCTTGGCCCCGAGAGCAAAGTCCCGAGCGAGCACTCGACTCAGTGCAATGCACCCGGAAGGACGCTCTCGCTCGTCTTTCAAGGAGCGATTCCCTACAGCAGAAGCAGCAGAGGCACAAACTGCATGACGAGAAGGGACAACGTAGAACACGTCTCTGTCCTGGCACATTTTCGTGTGCGATACTTCCCTCCGGGTCTTCGGGCCTTGCGAAGCTCTGTGTACTGCGAGCGCTGCTACTCGCAGCTGAGAAGGACCGTGGAGCTAGCGGCGAATTCGGAGAGCTCTTCGCTGCACTGCGCCGCTCGCAAGCGGCTTCGTTCTTCGCCATCTGCCGTCCGGCCAGAGCTGAACTCCGGCGGTCACTTGCAGCTCTGCCCAACAGCGTGTTCTCAGTTCTGCGGGCAAGCACGCCCTCTTGCCTTGGCCCCGAGTGCAAAGTCCCGAGCGAGCACTCGACTCAGTGCAATGCACCCAGAAGGACGCTCTCGCTCGCCTTTCAAGGAGCGATTCCTAACCGCAGAAGCAGCAGAGGCACAAACTGCATGACGAGAAGGGACAACGTAGAACACGTCTCTGTCCTGGCACATTTGCGTGTGCGATACTTCCCTCCGGGTCTTCGGGCCTTGCGAGGCTCTGTGTTCTGCGAGCGCTGCTACTCGCAGCTGAGAAGGACCGTGGAGCTAGCGGCGAATTCGGAGAGCTCTTCGCTGCACTGCGCCGCTCGCAAGCGGCTTCGTTCTTCGCCTTCTGCCGTCCGGCGAGAGCTGAACTCCAGCGGTCAGCTGCAGCTCTGCCCAACAGCGTGTTCTCAGTTCTGCGGGCAAGCACGCCCTCTTGCCTTGGCCCCGAGAGCAAAGTCCCGAGCGAGCACTCGACTCAGTGCAATGCACCCAGAAGGACGCTCTCGCTCGCCTTTCAGGGAGCGATTCCCAACAGCAGAAGCAGCAGAGGCACAAACTGCATGACGAGAAGGGACAACGTAGAACACGTCTCTGTCCTGGCACATTTGCGTGTGCGATACTTCCCTCCGGGTCTTCGGGCCTTGCGAAGCTCTGTGTACTGCGAGCGCTGCTACTCGCAGCTGAGAAGGACCGTGGAGCTAGCGGCGAATCCGGAGAGCTCTTCGCTGCACTGCGCCGCTCGCAAGCGGCTTCGTTCTTCGCCTTCTGCCATCCGCCGAGAGCTGAACTCCGGCGGTCACTTGCAGCTCTGCCCAACAGCGTGTTCTCAGTTCTGCGGGCAAGCACGCCCTCTTGCCTTGGCCCCGAGTGCAAAGTCCCGAGCGAGCACTCGACTCAGTGCAATGCACCCAGAAGGACGCTCTCGCTCGCCTTTCAGGGAGCGATTCCTAACAGCAGAAGCAGCAGAGGCACAAACTGCATGACGAGAAGGGACAACGTAGAACACGTCTCTGTCCTGGCACATTTGCGTGTGCGATACTTCCCTCTGGGTCTTCGGGCCTTGCGAAGCTCTGTGTACTGCGAGCGCTGCTACTCGCAGCTGAGAAGGACCGTGGAGCTAGCGGGGAATTCGGAGAGCTCTTCGCTGCACTGCGCCGCTCGCAAGCGGCTTCGTTCTTCGCCTTCTGCCGTCCGGCGAGAGCTGAACTCCGGCGGTCAGCTGCAGCTCTGCCCAACAGCGTGTTCTCAGTTCTGCGGGCAAGCACGCCCTCTTGCCTTGGCCCCGAATGCAAAGTCCCGAGCGAGCACTCGACTCAGTGCAATGCACCCGGAAGGACGCTCTCGCTCGCCTTTCAAGGAGCGATTCCCTACAGCAGAAGCAGCAGAGGCACAAACTGCATGACGAGAAGGGACAACGTAGAACACGTCTCTGTCCTGGCACATTTTCGTGTGCGATACTTCCCTCCGGGTCTTCGGGCCTTGCGAAGCTCTGTGTACTGCGAGCGCTGCTACTCGCAGCTGAGAAGGACCGTGGAGCTAGCGGCGAATTCGGAGAGCTCTTCGCTGCACTGCGCCGCTCGCAAGCGGCTTCGTTCTTCGCCTTCTGCCGTCCGGCGAGAGCTGAACTCCAGCGGTCAGGTGCAGCTCTGCCCAACAGCGTGTTCTCAGTTCTGCGGGCAAGCACGCCCTCTTGCCTTGGCCCCGAGAGCAAAGTCCCGAGCGAGCACTCGACTCAGTGCAATGCACCCGGAAGGACGCTCTCGCTCGTCTTTCAAGGAGCGATTCCTAACAGCAGAAGCAGCAGAGGCACAAACTGCATGACGAGAAGGGACAACGTAGAACACGTCTCTGTCCTGGCACATTTTCGTGTGCGATACTTCCCTCCGGGTCTTCGGGCCTTGCGAAGCTCTGTGTACTGCGAGCGCTGCTACTCGCAGCTGAGAAGGACCGTGGAGCTAGCGGCGAATTCGGAGAGCTCTTCGCTGCACTGCGCCGCTCGCAAGCGGCTTCGTTCTTCGCCTTCTGCCGTCCGGCGAGAGCTGAACTCCAGCGGTCAGGTGCAGCTCTGCCCAACAGCGTGTTCTCAGTTCTGCGGGCAAGCACGCCCTCTTGCCTTGGCCCCGAGAGCAAAGTCCCGAGCGAGCACTCGACTCAGTGCAATGCACCCGGAAGGACGCTCTCGCTCGTCTTTCAAGGAGCGATTCCTAACAGCAGAAGCAGCAGAGGCACAAACTGCATGACGAGAAGGGACAACGTAGAACACGTCTCTGTCCTGGCACATTTTCGTGTGCGATACTTCCCTCCGGGTCTTCGGGCCTTGCGAAGCTCTGTGTACTGCGAGCGCTGCTACTCGCAGCTGAGAAGGACCGTGGAGCTAGCGGCGAATTCGGAGAGCTCTTCGCTGCACTGCGCCGCTCGCAAGCGGCTTCGTTCTTCGCCTTCTGCCGTCCGGCGAGAGCTGAACTCCAGCGGTCAGGTGCAACTCTGCCCAACAGCGTGTTCTCAGTTCTGCGGGCAAGCACGCCCTCTTGCCTTGGCCCCGAGAGCAAAGTCCCGAGCGAGCACTCGACTCAGTGCAATGCACCCAGAAGGGACGCTCTCGCTCGTCTTTCAAGGAGCGATTCCTAACAGCAGAAGCAGCAGAGGCACAAACTGCATGACGAGAAGGGACAACGTAGAACACGTCTCTGTCCTGGCACATTTTCCTGTGCGATACTTCCCTCCGGGTCTTCGGGCCTTGCGAAGCTCTGTGTACTGCGAGCGCTGCTACTCGCAGCTGAGAAGGACCGTGGAGCTAGCGGCGAATTCGGAGAGCTCTTCGCTGCACTGCGCCGCTCGCAAGCGGCTTCGTTCTTCGCCTTCTGCCGTCCGGCGAGAGCTGAACTCCAGCGGTCAGTTGCAGCTCTGCCCAACAGCGTGTTCTCAGTTCTGCGGGCAAGCACGCCCTCTTGCCTTGGCCCCGAATGCAAAGTCCCGAGCGAGCACTCGACTCAGTGCAATGCACCCGGAAGGACGCTCTCGCTCGTCTTTCAAGGAGCGATTCCCTACAGCAGAAGCAGCAGAGGCACAAACTGCATGACGAGAAGGGACAACGTAGAACACGTCTCTGTCCTGGCACATTTTCGTGTGCGATACTTCCCTCCGGGTCTTCGGGCCTTGCGAAGCTCTGTGTACTGCGAGCGCTGCTACTCGCAGCTGAGAAGGACCGTGGAGCTAGCGGCGAATTCGGAGAGCTCTTCCCTGCACTGCGCCGCTCGCAAGCGGCTTCGTTCTTCGCCTTCTGCCGTCCGGCGAGAGCTGAACTCCAGCGGTCAGTTGCAGCTCTGCCCAACAGCGTGTTCTCAGTTCTGCGGGCAAGCACGCCCTCTTGCCTTGGCCCCGAATGCAAAGTCCCGAGCGAGCACTCGACTCAGTGCAATGCACCCGGAAGGACGCTCTCGCTCGCCTTTCAAGGAGCGATTCCCTACAGCAGAAGCAGCAGAGGCACAAACTGCATGACGAGAAGGGACAACGTAGAACACGTCTCTGTCCTGGCACATTTTCGTGTGCGATACTTCCCTCCGGGTCTTCGGGCCTTGCGAAGCTCTGTGTACTGCGAGCGCTGCTACTCGCAGCTGAGAAGGACCGTGGAGCTAGCGGCGAATTCGGAGAGCTCTTCGCTGCACTGCGCCGCTCGCAAGCGGCTTCGTTCTTCGCCTTCTGCCGTCCGGCGAGAGCTGAACTCCAGCGGTCAGTTGCAGCTCTGCCCAACAGCGTGTTCTCAGTTCTGCGGGCAAGCACGCCCTCTTGCCTTGGCCCCGAGAGCAAAGTCCCTAGCGAGCACTCGACTCAGTGCAATGCACCCGGAAGGACGCTCTCGCTCGCCTTTCAAGGAGCGATTCCCTACAGCAGAAGCAGCAGAGGCACAAACTGCATGACGAGAAGGGACAACGTAGAACACGTCTCTGTCCTGGCACATTTTCGTGTGCGATACTTCCCTCCGGGTCTTCGGGCCTTGCGAAGCTCTGTGTACTGCGAGCGCTGCTACTCGCAGCTGAGAAGGACGGTGGAGCTAGCGGCGAATTCGGAGAGCTCTTCGCTGCACTGCGCCGCTCGCAAGCGGCTTCGTTCTTCGCCTTCTGCTGTCCGGCGAGAGCTGAACTCCAGCGGTCAGTTGCAGCTCTGCCCAACAGCGTGTTCTCAGTTCTGCGGGCAAGCACGCCCTCTTGCCTTGGCCCCGAGAGCAAAGTCCCGAGCGAGCACTCGACTCAGTGCAATGCACCCGGAAGGACGCTCTCGCTCGTCTTTCAAGGAGCGATTCCTAACAGCAGAAGCAGCAGAGGCACAAACTGCATGACGAGAAGGGACAACGTAGAACACGTCTCTGTCCTGGCACATTTTCGTGTGCGATACTTCCCTCCGGGTCTTCGGGCCTTGCGAAGCTCTGTGTACTGCGAGCGCTGCTACTCGCAGCTGAGAAGGACCGTGGAGCTAGCGGCGAATTCGGAGAGCTCTTCGCTGCACTGCGCCGCTCGCAAGCGGCTTCGTTCTTCGCCTTCTGCCGTCCGGCGAGAGCTGAACTCCAGCGGTCAGTTGCAGCTCTGCCCAACAGCGTGTTCTCAGTTCTGCGGGCAAGCACGCCCTCTTGCCTTGGCCCCGAATGCAAAGTCCCGAGCGAGCACTCGACTCAGTGCAATGCACCCGGAAGGACGCTCTCGCTCGCCTTTCAAGGAGCGATTCCCTACAGCAGAAGCAGCAGAGGCACAAACTGCATGACGAGAAGGGACAACGTAGAACACGTCTCTGTCCTGGCACATTTTCCTGTGCGATACTTCCCTCCGGGTCTTCGGGCCTTGCGAAGCTCTGTGTACTGCGAGCGCTGCTACTCGCAGCTGAGAAGGACCGTGGAGCTAGCGGCGAATTCGGAGAGCTCTTCGCTGCACTGCGCCGCTCGCAAGCGGCTTCGTTCTTCGCCTTCTGCCGTCCGGCGAGAGCTGAACTCCAGCGGTCAGTTGCAGCTCTGCCCAACAGCGTGTTCTCAGTTCTGCGGGCAAGCACGCCCTCTTGCCTTGGCCCCGAGAGCAAAGTCCCGAGCGAGCACTCGACTCAGTGCAATGCACCCGGAAGGACGCTCTCGCTCGTCTTTCAAGGAGCGATTCCTAACAGCAGAAGCAGCAGAGGCACAAACTGCATGACGAGAAGGGACAACGTAGAACACGTCTCTGTCCTGGCACATTTTCGTGTGCGATACTTCCCTCCGGGTCTTCGGGCCTTGCGAAGCTCTGTGTACTGCGAGCGCTGCTACTCGCAGCTGAGAAGGACCGTGGAGCTAGCGGCGAATTCGGAGAGCTCTTCGCTGCACTGCGCCGCTCGCAAGCGGCTTCGTTCTTCGCCTTCTGCCGTCCGGCGAGAGCTGAACTCCAGCGGTCAGGTGCAGCTCTGCCCAACAGCGTGTTCTCAGTTCTGCGGGCAAGCACGCCCTCTTGCCTTGGCCCCGAGAGCAAAGTCCCGAGCGAGCACTCGACTCAGTGCAATGCACCCGGAAGGACGCTCTCGCTCGTCTTTCAAGGAGCGATTCCTAACAGCAGAAGCAGCAGAGGCACAAACTGCATGACGAGAAGGGACAACGTAGAACACGTCTCTGTCCTGGCACATTTTCGTGTGCGATACTTCCCTCCGGGTCTTCGGGCCTTGCGAAGCTCTGTGTACTGCGAGCGCTGCTACTCGCAGCTGAGAAGGACCGTGGAGCTAGCGGCGAATTCGGAGAGCTCTTCGCTGCACTGCGCCGCTCGCAAGCGGCTTCGTTCTTCGCCTTCTGCCGTCCGGCGAGAGCTGAACTCCAGCGGTCAGTTGCAGCTCTGCCCAACAGCGTGTTCTCAGTTCTGCGGGCAAGCACGCCCTCTTGCCTTGGCCCCGAATGCAAAGTCCCGAGCGAGCACTCGACTCAGTGCAATGCACCCGGAAGGACGCTCTCGCTCGTCTTTCAAGGAGCGATTCCCTACAGCAGAAGCAGCAGAGGCACAAACTGCATGACGAGAAGGGACAACGTAGAACACGTCTCTGTCCTGGCACATTTTCGTGTGCGATACTTCCCTCCGGGTCTTCGGGCCTTGCGAAGCTCTGTGTACTGCGAGCGCTGCTACTCGCAGCTGAGAAGGACCGTGGAGCTAGCGGCGAATTCGGAGAGCTCTTCCCTGCACTGCGCCGCTCGCAAGCGGCTTCGTTCTTCGCCTTCTGCCGTCCGGCGAGAGCTGAACTCCAGCGGTCAGTTGCAGCTCTGCCCAACAGCGTGTTCTCAGTTCTGCGGGCAAGCACGCCCTCTTGCCTTGGCCCCGAATGCAAAGTCCCGAGCGAGCACTCGACTCAGTGCAATGCACCCGGAAGGACGCTCTCGCTCGCCTTTCAAGGAGCGATTCCCTACAGCAGAAGCAGCAGAGGCACAAACTGCATGACGAGAAGGGACAACGTAGAACACGTCTCTGTCCTGGCACATTTTCGTGTGCGATACTTCCCTCCGGGTCTTCGGGCCTTGCGAAGCTCTGTGTACTGCGAGCGCTGCTACTCGCAGCTGAGAAGGACCGTGGAGCTAGCGGCGAATTCGGAGAGCTCTTCGCTGCACTGCGCCGCTCGCAAGCGGCTTCGTTCTTCGCCTTCTGCCGTCCGGCGAGAGCTGAACTCCAGCGGTCAGTTGCAGCTCTGCCCAACAGCGTGTTCTCAGTTCTGCGGGCAAGCACGCCCTCTTGCCTTGGCCCCGAGAGCAAAGTCCCTAGCGAGCACTCGACTCAGTGCAATGCACCCGGAAGGACGCTCTCGCTCGCCTTTCAAGGAGCGATTCCCTACAGCAGAAGCAGCAGAGGCACAAACTGCATGACGAGAAGGGACAACGTAGAACACGTCTCTGTCCTGGCACATTTTCGTGTGCGATACTTCCCTCCGGGTCTTCGGGCCTTGCGAAGCTCTGTGTACTGCGAGCGCTTCTACTCGCAGCTGAGAAGGACGGTGGAGCTAGCGGCGAATTCGGAGAGCTCTTCGCTGCACTGCGCCGCTCGCAAGCGGCTTCGTTCTTCGCCTTCTGCTGTCCGGCGAGAGCTGAACTCCAGCGGTCAGTTGCAGCTCTGCCCAACAGCGTGTTCTCAGTTCTGCGGGCAAGCACGCCCTCTTGCCTTGGCCCCGAGAGCAAAGTCCCGAGCGAGCACTCGACTCAGTGCAATGCACCCGGAAGGACGCTCTCGCTCGTCTTTCAAGGAGCGATTCCTAACAGCAGAAGCAGCAGAGGCACAAACTGCATGACGAGAAGGGACAACGTAGAACACGTCTCTGTCCTGGCACATTTTCGTGTGCGATACTTCCCTCCGGGTCTTCGGGCCTTGCGAAGCTCTGTGTACTGCGAGCGCTGCTACTCGCAGCTGAGAAGGACCGTGGAGCTAGCGGCGAATTCGGAGAGCTCTTCGCTGCACTGCGCCGCTCGCAAGCGGCTTCGTTCTTCGCCTTCTGCCGTCCGGCGAGAGCTGAACTCCAGCGGTCAGGTGCAACTCTGCCCAACAGCGTGTTCTCAGTTCTGCGGGCAAGCACGCCCTCTTGCCTTGGCCCCGAGAGCAAAGTCCCGAGCGAGCACTCGACTCAGTGCAATGCACCCAGAAGGGACGCTCTCGCTCGTCTTTCAAGGAGCGATTCCTAACAGCAGAAGCAGCAGAGGCACAAACTGCATGACGAGAAGGGACAACGTAGAACACGTCTCTGTCCTGGCACATTTTCCTGTGCGATACTTCCCTCCGGGTCTTCGGGCCTTGCGAAGCTCTGTGTACTGCGAGCGCTGCTACTCGCAGCTGAGAAGGACCGTGGAGCTAGCGGCGAATTCGGAGAGCTCTTCGCTGCACTGCGCCGCTCGCAAGCGGCTTCGTTCTTCGCCTTCTGCCGTCCGGCGAGAGCTGAACTCCAGCGGTCAGTTGCAGCTCTGCCCAACAGCGTGTTCTCAGTTCTGCGGGCAAGCACGCCCTCTTGCCTTGGCCCCGAATGCAAAGTCCCGAGCGAGCACTCGACTCAGTGCAATGCACCCGGAAGGACGCTCTCGCTCGTCTTTCAAGGAGCGATTCCCTACAGCAGAAGCAGCAGAGGCACAAACTGCATGACGAGAAGGGACAACGTAGAACACGTCTCTGTCCTGGCACATTTTCGTGTGCGATACTTCCCTCCGGGTCTTCGGGCCTTGCGAAGCTCTGTGTACTGCGAGCGCTGCTACTCGCAGCTGAGAAGGACCGTGGAGCTAGCGGCGAATTCGGAGAGCTCTTCCCTGCACTGCGCCGCTCGCAAGCGGCTTCGTTCTTCGCCTTCTGCCGTCCGGCGAGAGCTGAACTCCAGCGGTCAGTTGCAGCTCTGCCCAACAGCGTGTTCTCAGTTCTGCGGGCAAGCACGCCCTCTTGCCTTGGCCCCGAATGCAAAGTCCCGAGCGAGCACTCGACTCAGTGCAATGCACCCGGAAGGACGCTCTCGCTCGCCTTTCAAGGAGCGATTCCCTACAGCAGAAGCAGCAGAGGCACAAACTGCATGACGAGAAGGGACAACGTAGAACACGTCTCTGTCCTGGCACATTTTCGTGTGCGATACTTCCCTCCGGGTCTTCGGGCCTTGCGAAGCTCTGTGTACTGCGAGCGCTGCTACTCGCAGCTGAGAAGGACCGTGGAGCTAGCGGCGAATTCGGAGAGCTCTTCGCTGCACTGCGCCGCTCGCAAGCGGCTTCGTTCTTCGCCTTCTGCCGTCCGGCGAGAGCTGAACTCCAGCGGTCAGTTGCAGCTCTGCCCAACAGCGTGTTCTCAGTTCTGCGGGCAAGCACGCCCTCTTGCCTTGGCCCCGAGAGCAAAGTCCCTAGCGAGCACTCGACTCAGTGCAATGCACCCGGAAGGACGCTCTCGCTCGCCTTTCAAGGAGCGATTCCCTACAGCAGAAGCAGCAGAGGCACAAACTGCATGACGAGAAGGGACAACGTAGAACACGTCTCTGTCCTGGCACATTTTCGTGTGCGATACTTCCCTCCGGGTCTTCGGGCCTTGCGAAGCTCTGTGTACTGCGAGCGCTGCTACTCGCAGCTGAGAAGGACGGTGGAGCTAGCGGCGAATTCGGAGAGCTCTTCGCTGCACTGCGCCGCTCGCAAGCGGCTTCGTTCTTCGCCTTCTGCTGTCCGGCGAGAGCTGAACTCCAGCGGTCAGTTGCAGCTCTGCCCAACAGCGTGTTCTCAGTTCTGCGGGCAAGCACGCCCTCTTGCCTTGGCCCCGAGAGCAAAGTCCCGAGCGAGCACTCGACTCAGTGCAATGCACCCGGAAGGACGCTCTCGCTCGTCTTTCAAGGAGCGATTCCTAACAGCAGAAGCAGCAGAGGCACAAACTGCATGACGAGAAGGGACAACGTAGAACACGTCTCTGTCCTGGCACATTTTCGTGTGCGATACTTCCCTCCGGGTCTTCGGGCCTTGCGAAGCTCTGTGTACTGCGAGCGCTGCTACTCGCAGCTGAGAAGGACCGTGGAGCTAGCGGCGAATTCGGAGAGCTCTTCGCTGCACTGCGCCGCTCGCAAGCGGCTTCGTTCTTCGCCTTCTGCCGTCCGGCGAGAGCTGAACTCCAGCGGTCAGTTGCAGCTCTGCCCAACAGCGTGTTCTCAGTTCTGCGGGCAAGCACGCCCTCTTGCCTTGGCCCCGAATGCAAAGTCCCGAGCGAGCACTCGACTCAGTGCAATGCACCCGGAAGGACGCTCTCGCTCGCCTTTCAAGGAGCGATTCCCTACAGCAGAAGCAGCAGAGGCACAAACTGCATGACGAGAAGGGACAACGTAGAACACGTCTCTGTCCTGGCACATTTTCCTGTGCGATACTTCCCTCCGGGTCTTCGGGCCTTGCGAAGCTCTGTGTACTGCGAGCGCTGCTACTCGCAGCTGAGAAGGACCGTGGAGCTAGCGGCGAATTCGGAGAGCTCTTCGCTGCACTGCGCCGCTCGCAAGCGGCTTCGTTCTTCGCCTTCTGCCGTCCGGCGAGAGCTGAACTCCAGCGGTCAGGTGCAGCTCTGCCCAACAGCGTGTTCTCAGTTCTGCGGGCAAGCACGCCCTCTTGCCTTGGCCCCGAGAGCAAAGTCCCGAGCGAGCACTCGACTCAGTGCAATGCACCCGGAAGGACGCTCTCGCTCGTCTTTCAAGGAGCGATTCCTAAGAGCAGAAGCAGCAGAGGCACAAACTGCATGACGAGAAGGGACAACGTAGAACACGTCTCTGTCCTGGCACATTTTCGTGTGCGATACTTCCCTCCGGGTCTTCGGGCCTTGCGAAGCTCTGTGTACTGCGAGCGCTGCTACTCGCAGCTGAGAAGGACCGTGGAGCTAGCGGCGAATTCGGAGAGCTCTTCGCTGCACTGCGCCGCTCGCAAGCGGCTTCGTTCTTCGCCTTCTGCCGTCCGGCGAGAGCTGAACTCCAGCGGTCAGGTGCAGCTCTGCCCAACAGCGTGTTCTCAGTTCTGCGGGCAAGCACGCCCTCTTGCCTTGGCCCCGAATGCAAAGTCCCGAGCGAGCACTCGACTCAGTGCAATGCACCCGGAAGGACGCTCTCGCTCGCCTTTCAAGGAGCGATTCCCTACAGCAGAAGCAGCAGAGGCACAAACTGCATGACGAGAAGGGACAACGTAGAACACGTCTCTGTCCTGGCACATTTTCGTGTGCGATACTTCCCTCCGGGTCTTCGGGCCTTGCGAAGCTCTGTGTACTGCGAGCGCTGCTACTCGCAGCTGAGAAGGACCGTGGAGCTAGCGGCGAATTCGGAGAGCTCTTCCCTGCACTGCGCCGCTCGCAAGCGGCTTCGTTCTTCGCCTTCTGCCGTCCGGCGAGAGCTGAACTCCAGCGGTCAGTTGCAGCTCTGCCCAACAGCGTGTTCTCAGTTCTGCGGGCAAGCACGCCCTCTTGCCTTGGCCCCGAATGCAAAGTCCCGAGCGAGCACTCGACTCAGTGCAATGCACCCGGAAGGACGCTCTCGCTCGCCTTTCAAGGAGCGATTCCCTACAGCAGAAGCAGCAGAGGCACAAACTGCATGACGAGAAGGGACAACGTAGAACACGTCTCTGTCCTGGCACATTTTCGTGTGCGATACTTCCCTCCGGGTCTTCGGGCCTTGCGAAGCTCTGTGTACTGCGAGCGCTGCTACTCGCAGCTGAGAAGGACCGTGGAGCTAGCGGCGAATTCGGAGAGCTCTTCGCTGCACTGCGCCGCTCGCAAGCGGCTTCGTTCTTCGCCTTCTGCCGTCCGGCGAGAGCTGAACTCCAGCGGTCAGTTGCAGCTCTGCCCAACAGCGTGTTCTCAGTTCTGCGGGCAAGCACGCCCTCTTGCCTTGGCCCCGAGAGCAAAGTCCCTAGCGAGCACTCGACTCAGTGCAATGCACCCGGAAGGACGCTCTCGCTCGCCTTTCAAGGAGCGATTCCCTACAGCAGAAGCAGCAGAGGCACAAACTGCATGACGAGAAGGGACAACGTAGAACACGTCTCTGTCCTGGCACATTTTCGTGTGCGATACTTCCCTCCGGGTCTTCGGGCCTTGCGAAGCTCTGTGTACTGCGAGCGCTTCTACTCGCAGCTGAGAAGGACGGTGGAGCTAGCGGCGAATTCGGAGAGCTCTTCGCTGCACTGCGCCGCTCGCAAGCGGCTTCGTTCTTCGCCTTCTGCTGTCCGGCGAGAGCTGAACTCCAGCGGTCAGTTGCAGCTCTGCCCAACAGCGTGTTCTCAGTTCTGCGGGCAAGCACGCCCTCTTGCCTTGGCCCCGAGAGCAAAGTCCCGAGCGAGCACTCGACTCAGTGCAATGCACCCGGAAGGACGCTCTCGCTCGTCTTTCAAGGAGCGATTCCTAACAGCAGAAGCAGCAGAGGCACAAACTGCATGACGAGAAGGGACAACGTAGAACACGTCTCTGTCCTGGCACATTTTCGTGTGCGATACTTCCCTCCGGGTCTTCGGGCCTTGCGAAGCTCTGTGTACTGCGAGCGCTGCTACTCGCAGCTGAGAAGGACCGTGGAGCTAGCGGCGAATTCGGAGAGCTCTTCGCTGCACTGCGCCGCTCGCAAGCGGCTTCGTTCTTCGCCTTCTGCCGTCCGGCGAGAGCTGAACTCCAGCGGTCAGGTGCAGCTCTGCCCAACAGCGTGTTCTCAGTTCTGCGGGCAAGCACGCCCTCTTGCCTTGGCCCCGAGAGCAAAGTCCCGAGCGAGCACTCGACTCAGTGCAATGCACCCGGAAGGACGCTCTCGCTCGCCTTTCAAGGAGCGATTCCTAACAGCAGAAGCAGCAGAGGCACAAACTGCATGACGAGAAGGGACAACGTAGAACACGTCTCTGTCCTGGCACATTTTCGTGTGCGATACTTCCCTCCGGGTCTTCGGGCCTTGCGAAGCTCTGTGTACTGCGAGCGCTGCTACTCGCAGCTGAGAAGGACCGTGGAGCTAGCGGCGAATTCGGAGAGCTCTTCGCTGCACTGCGCCGCTCGCAAGCGGCTTCGTTCTTCGCCTTCTGCCGTCCGGCGAGAGCTGAACTCCAGCGGTCAGTTGCAGCTCTGCCCAACAGCGTGTTCTCAGTTCTGCGGGCAAGCACGCCCTCTTGCCTTGGCCCCGAATGCAAAGTCCCGAGCGAGCACTCGACTCAGTGCAATGCACCCGGAAGGACGCTCTCGCTCGCCTTTCAAGGAGCGATTCCCTACAGCAGAAGCAGCAGAGGCACAAACTGCATGACGAGAAGGGACAACGTAGAACACGTCTCTGTCCTGGCACATTTTCGTGTGCGATACTTCCCTCCGGGTCTTCGGGCCTTGCGAAGCTCTGTGTACTGCGAGCGCTGCTACTCGCAGCTGAGAAGGACCGTGGAGCTAGCGGCGAATTCGGAGAGCTCTTCGCTGCACTGCGCCGCTCGCAAGCGGCTTCGTTCTTCGCCTTCTGCCGTCCGGCGAGAGCTGAACTCCAGCGGTCAGTTGCAGCTCTGCCCAACAGCGTGTTCTCAGTTCTGCGGGCAAGCACGCCCTCTTGCCTTGGCCCCGAGAGCAAAGTCCCGAGCGAGCACTCGACTCAGTGCAATGCACCCGGAAGGACGCTCTCGCTCGTCTTTCAAGGAGCGATTCCCTACAGCAGAAGCAGCAGAGGCACAAACTGCATGACGAGAAGGGACAACGTAGAACACGTCTCTGTCCTGGCACATTTTCGTGTGCGATACTTCCCTCCGGGTCTTCGGGCCTTGCAAAGCTCTGTGTACTGCGAGCGCTGCTACTCGCAGCTGAGAAGGACCGTGGAGCTAGCGGCGAATTCGGAGAGCTCTTCGCTGCACTGCGCCGCTCGCAAGCGGCTTCGTTCTTCGCCTTCTGCCGTCCGGCGAGAGCTGAACTCCAGCGGTCAGGTGCAACTCTGCCCAACAGCGTGTTCTCAGTTCTGCGGGCAAGCACGCCCTCTTGCCTTGGCCCCGAATGCAAAGTCCCGAGCGAGCACTCGACTCAGTGCAATGCACCCGGAAGGACGCTCTCGCTCGTCTTTCAAGGAGCGATTCCCTACAGCAGAAGCAGCAGAGGCACAAACTGCATGACGAGAAGGGACAACGTAGAACACGTCTCTGTCCTGGCACATTTTCGTGTGCGATACTTCCCTCCGGGTCTTCGGGCCTTGCGAAGCTCTGTGTACTGCGAGCGCTGCTACTCGCAGCTGAGAAGGACCGTGGAGCTAGCGGCGAATTCGGAGAGCTCTTCGCTGCACTGCGCCGCTCGCAAGCGGCTTCGTTCTTCGCCTTCTGCCGTCCGGCGAGAGCTGAACTCCAGCGGTCAGTTGCAGCTCTGCCCAACAGCGTGTTCTCAGTTCTGCGGGCAAGCACGCCCTCTTGCCTTGGCCCCGAATGCAAAGTCCCGAGCGAGCACTCGACTCAGTGCAATGCACCCGGAAGGACGCTCTCGCTCGTCTTTCAAGGAGCGATTCCCTACAGCAGAAGCAGCAGAGGCACAAACTGCATGACGAGAAGGGACAACGTAGAACACGTCTCTGTCCTGGCACATTTTCGTGTGCGATACTTCCCTCCGGGTCTTCGGGCCTTGCGAAGCTCTGTGTACTGCGAGCGCTGCTACTCGCAGCTGAGAAGGACCGTGGAGCTAGCGGCGAATTCGGAGAGCTCTTCCCTGCACTGCGCCGCTCGCAAGCGGCTTCGTTCTTCGCCTTCTGCCGTCCGGCGAGAGCTGAACTCCAGCGGTCAGTTGCAGCTCTGCCCAACAGCGTGTTCTCAGTTCTGCGGGCAAGCACGCCCTCTTGCCTTGGCCCCGAATGCAAAGTCCCGAGCGAGCACTCGACTCAGTGCAATGCACCCGGAAGGACGCTCTCGCTCGCCTTTCAAGGAGCGATTCCCTACAGCAGAAGCAGCAGAGGCACAAACTGCATGACGAGAAGGGACAACGTAGAACACGTCTCTGTCCTGGCACATTTTCGTGTGCGATACTTCCCTCCGGGTCTTCGGGCCTTGCGAAGCTCTGTGTACTGCGAGCGCTGCTACTCGCAGCTGAGAAGGACCGTGGAGCTAGCGGCGAATTCGGAGAGCTCTTCCCTGCACTGCGCCGCTCGCAAGCGGCTTCGTTCTTCGCCTTCTGCCGTCCGGCGAGAGCTGAACTCCAGCGGTCAGTTGCAGCTCTGCCCAACAGCGTGTTCTCAGTTCTGCGGGCAAGCACGCCCTCTTGCCTTGGCCCCGAATGCAAAGTCCCGAGCGAGCACTCGACTCAGTGCAATGCACCCGGAAGGACGCTCTCGCTCGCCTTTCAAGGAGCGATTCCCTACAGCAGAAGCAGCAGAGGCACAAACTGCATGACGAGAAGGGACAACGTAGAACACGTCTCTGTCCTGGCACATTTTCGTGTGCGATACTTCCCTCCGGGTCTTCGGGCCTTGCGAAGCTCTGTGTACTGCGAGCGCTGCTACTCGCAGCTGAGAAGGACCGTGGAGCTAGCGGCGAATTCGGAGAGCTCTTCGCTGCACTGCGCCGCTCGCAAGCGGCTTCGTTCTTCGCCTTCTGCCGTCCGGCGAGAGCTGAACTCCAGCGGTCAGTTGCAGCTCTGCCCAACAGCGTGTTCTCAGTTCTGCGGGCAAGCACGCCCTCTTGCCTTGGCCCCGAGAGCAAAGTCCCTAGCGAGCACTCGACTCAGTGCAATGCACCCGGAAGGACGCTCTCGCTCGCCTTTCAAGGAGCGATTCCCTACAGCAGAAGCAGCAGAGGCACAAACTGCATGACGAGAAGGGACAACGTAGAACACGTCTCTGTCCTGGCACATTTTCGTGTGCGATACTTCCCTCCGGGTCTTCGGGCCTTGCGAAGCTCTGTGTACTGCGAGCGCTGCTACTCGCAGCTGAGAAGGACGGTGGAGCTAGCGGCGAATTCGGAGAGCTCTTCGCTGCACTGCGCCGCTCGCAAGCGGCTTCGTTCTTCGCCTTCTGCTGTCCGGCGAGAGCTGAACTCCAGCGGTCAGTTGCAGCTCTGCCCAACAGCGTGTTCTCAGTTCTGCGGGCAAGCACGCCCTCTTGCCTTGGCCCCGAGAGCAAAGTCCCGAGCGAGCACTCGACTCAGTGCAATGCACCCGGAAGGACGCTCTCGCTCGTCTTTCAAGGAGCGATTCCTAACAGCAGAAGCAGCAGAGGCACAAACTGCATGACGAGAAGGGACAACGTAGAACACGTCTCTGTCCTGGCACATTTTCGTGTGCGATACTTCCCTCCGGGTCTTCGGGCCTTGCGAAGCTCTGTGTACTGCGAGCGCTGCTACTCGCAGCTGAGAAGGACCGTGGAGCTAGCGGCGAATTCGGAGAGCTCTTCGCTGCACTGCGCCGCTCGCAAGCGGCTTCGTTCTTCGCCTTCTGCCGTCCGGCGAGAGCTGAACTCCAGCGGTCAGGTGCAGCTCTGCCCAACAGCGTGTTCTCAGTTCTGCGGGCAAGCACGCCCTCTTGCCTTGGCCCCGAGAGCAAAGTCCCGAGCGAGCACTCGACTCAGTGCAATGCACCCGGAAGGACGCTCTCGCTCGCCTTTCAAGGAGCGATTCCTAACAGCAGAAGCAGCAGAGGCACAAACTGCATGACGAGAAGGGACAACGTAGAACACGTCTCTGTCCTGGCACATTTTCGTGTGCGATACTTCCCTCCGGGTCTTCGGGCCTTGCGAAGCTCTGTGTACTGCGAGCGCTGCTACTCGCAGCTGAGAAGGACCGTGGAGCTAGCGGCGAATTCGGAGAGCTCTTCGCTGCACTGCGCCGCTCGCAAGCGGCTTCGTTCTTCGCCTTCTGCCGTCCGGCGAGAGCTGAACTCCAGCGGTCAGTTGCAGCTCTGCCCAACAGCGTGTTCTCAGTTCTGCGGGCAAGCACGCCCTCTTGCCTTGGCCCCGAATGCAAAGTCCCGAGCGAGCACTCGACTCAGTGCAATGCACCCGGAAGGACGCTCTCGCTCGCCTTTCAAGGAGCGATTCCCTACAGCAGAAGCAGCAGAGGCACAAACTGCATGACGAGAAGGGACAACGTAGAACACGTCTCTGTCCTGGCACATTTTCGTGTGCGATACTTCCCTCCGGGTCTTCGGGCCTTGCGAAGCTCTGTGTACTGCGAGCGCTGCTACTCGCAGCTGAGAAGGACCGTGGAGCTAGCGGCGAATTCGGAGAGCTCTTCGCTGCACTGCGCCGCTCGCAAGCGGCTTCGTTCTTCGCCTTCTGCTGTCCGGCGAGAACTGAACTCCAGCGGTCAGTTGCAGCTCTGCCCAACAGCGTGTTCTCAGTTCTGCGGGCAAGCACGCCCTCTTGCCTTGGCCCCGAGAGCAAAGTCCCGAGCGAGCACTCGACTCAGTGCAATGCACCCGGAAGGACGCTCTCGCTCGCCTTTCAAGGAGCGATTCCTAACAGCAGAAGCAGCAGAGGCACAAACTGCATGACGAGAAGGGACAACGTAGAACACGTCTCTGTCCTGGCACATTTTCGTGTGCGATACTTCCCTCCGGGTCTTCGGGCCTTGCGAAGCTCTGTGTACTGCGAGCGCTGCTACTCGCAGCTGAGAAGGACCGTGGAGCTAGCGGCGAATTCGGAGAGCTCTTCGCTGCACTGCGCCGCTCGCAAGCGGCTTCGTTCTTCGCCTTCTGCTGTCCGGCGAGAGCTGAACTCCAGCGGTCAGTTGCAGCTCTGCCCAACAGCGTGTTCTCAGTTCTGCGGGCAAGCACGCCCTCTTGCCTTGGCCCCGAGAGCAAAGTCCCGAGCGAGCACTCGACTCAGTGCAATGCACCCGGAAGGACGCTCTCGCTCGTCTTTCAAGGAGCGATTCCTAACAGCAGAAGCAGCAGAGGCACAAACTGCATGACGAGAAGGGACAACGTAGAACACGTCTCTGTCCTGGCACATTTTCGTGTGCGATACTTCCCTCCGGGTCTTCGGGCCTTGCGAAGCTCTGTGTACTGCGAGCGCTGCTACTCGCAGCTGAGAAGGACCGTGGAGCTAGCGGCGAATTCGGAGAGCTCTTCGCTGCACTGCGCCGCTCGCAAGCGGCTTCGTTCTTCGCCTTCTGCCGTCCGGCAAGAGCTGAACTCCAGCGGTCAGTTGCAGCTCTGCCCAACAGCGTGTTCTCAGTTCTGCGGGCAAGCACGCCCTCTTGCCTTGGCCCCGAATGCAAAGTCCCGAGCGAGCACTCGACTCAGTGCAATGCACCCGGAAGGACGCTCTCGCTCGTCTTTCAAGGAGCGATTCCCTACAGCAGAAGCAGCAGAGGCACAAACTGCATGACGAGAAGGGACAACGTAGAACACGTCTCTGTCCTGGCACATTTTCGTGTGCGATACTTCCCTCCGGGTCTTCGGGCCTTGCGAAGCTCTGTGTACTGCGAGCGCTGCTACTCGCAGCTGAGAAGGACCGTGGAGCTAGCGGCGAATTCGGAGAGCTCTTCCCTGCACTGCGCCGCTCGCAAGCGGCTTCGTTCTTCGCCTTCTGCCGTCCGGCGAGAGCTGAACTCCAGCGGTCAGTTGCAGCTCTGCCCAACAGCGTGTTCTCAGTTCTGCGGGCAAGCACGCCCTCTTGCCTTGGCCCCGAATGCAAAGTCCCGAGCGAGCACTCGACTCAGTGCAATGCACCCGGAAGGACGCTCTCGCTCGTCTTTCAAGGAGCGATTCCCTACAGCAGAAGCAGCAGAGGCACAAACTGCATGACGAGAAGGGACAACGTAGAACACGTCTCTGTCCTGGCACATTTTCGTGTGCGATACTTCCCTCCGGGTCTTCGGGCCTTGCGAAGCTCTGTGTACTGCGAGCGCTGCTACTCGCAGCTGAGAAGGACCGTGGAGCTAGCGGCGAATTCGGAGAGCTCTTCGCTGCACTGCGCCGCTCGCAAGCGGCTTCGTTCTTCGCCTTCTGCCGTCCGGCGAGAGCTGAACTCCAGCGGTCAGTTGCAGCTCTGCCCAACAGCGTGTTCTCAGTTCTGCGGGCAAGCACGCCCTCTTGCCTTGGCCCCGAATGCAAAGTCCCGAGCGAGCACTCGACTCAGTGCAATGCACCCGGAAGGACGCTCTCGCTCGCCTTTCAAGGAGCGATTCCCTACAGCAGAAGCAGCAGAGGCACAAACTGCATGACGAGAAGGGACAACGTAGAACACGTCTCTGTCCTGGCACATTTTCGTGTGCGATACTTCCCTCCGGGTCTTCGGGCCTTGCGAAGCTCTGTGTACTGCGAGCGCTGCTACTCGCAGCTGAGAAGGACCGTGGAGCTAGCGGCGAATTCGGAGAGCTCTTCGCTGCACTGCGCCGCTCGCAAGCGGCTTCGTTCTTCGCCTTCTGCCGTCCGGCGAGAGCTGAACTCCAGCGGTCAGTTGCAGCTCTGCCCAACAGCGTGTTCTCAGTTCTGCGGGCAAGCACGCCCTCTTGCCTTGGCCCCGAGAGCAAAGTCCCGAGCGAGCACTCGACTCAGTGCAATGCACCCGGAAGGACGCTCTCGCTCGTCTTTCAAGGAGCGATTCCCTACAGCAGAAGCAGCAGAGGCACAAACTGCATGACGAGAAGGGACAACGTAGAACACGTCTCTGTCCTGGCACATTTTCGTGTGCGATACTTCCCTCCGGGTCTTCGGGCCTTGCGAAGCTCTGTGTACTGCGAGCGCTGCTACTCGCAGCTGAGAAGGACCGTGGAGCTAGCGGCGAATTCGGAGAGCTCTTCGCTGCACTGCGCCGCTCGCAAGCGGCTTCGTTCTTCGCCTTCTGCCGTCCGGCGAGAGCTGAACTCCAGCGGTCAGGTGCAGCTCTGCCCAACAGCGTGTTCTCAGTTCTGCGGGCAAGCACGCCCTCTTGCCTTGGCCCCGAATGCAAAGTCCCGAGCGAGCACTCGACTCAGTGCAATGCACCCGGAAGGACGCTCTCGCTCGCCTTTCAAGGAGCGATTCCCTACAGCAGAAGCAGCAGAGGCACAAACTGCATGACGAGAAGGGACAACGTAGAACACGTCTCTGTCCTGGCACATTTTCGTGTGCGATACTTCCCTCCGGGTCTTCGGGCCTTGCGAGGCTCTGTGTACTGCGAGCGCTGCTACTCGCAGCTGAGAAGGACCGTGGAGCTAGCGGCGAATTCGGAGAGCTCTTCGCTGCACTGCGCCGCTCGCAAGCGGCTTCGTTCTTCGCCTTCTGCCGTCCGGCGAGAGCTGAACTCCAGCGGTCAGCTGCAGCTCTGCCCAACAGCGTGTTCTCAGTTCTGCGGGCAAGCACGCCCTCTTGCCTTGGCCCCGAGAGCAAAGTCCCGAGCGAGCACTCGACTCAGTGCAATGCACCCAGAAGGACGCTCTCGCTCGCCTTTCAAGGAGCGATTCCTAACCGCAGAAGCAGCAGAGGCACAAACTGCATGACGAGAAGGGACAACGTAGAACACGTCTCTGTCCTGGCACATTTTCGTGTGCGATACTTCCCTCCGGGTCTTCGGGCCTTGCGAGGCTCTGTGTACTGCGAGCGCTGCTACTCGCAGCTGAGAAGGACCGTGGAGCTAGCGGCGAATTCGGAGAGCTCTTCGCTGCACTGCGCCGCTCGCAAGCGGCTTCGTTCTTCGCCTTCTGCCGTCCGGCGAGAGCTGAACTCCAGCGGTCAGCTGCAGCTCTGCCCAACAGCGTGTTCTCAGTTCTGCGGGCAAGCACGCCCTCTTGCCTTGGCCCCGAGAGCAAAGTCCCGAGCGAGCACTCGACTCAGTGCAATGCACCCGGAAGGACGCTCTCGCTCGTCTTTCAAGGAGCGATTCCTAACAGCAGAAGCAGCAGAGGCACAAACTGCATGACGAGAAGGGACAACGTAGAACACGTCTCTGTCCTGGCACATTTTCGTGTGCGATACTTCCCTCCGGGTCTTCGGGCCTTGCGAAGCTCTGTGTACTGCGAGCGCTGCTACTCGCAGCTGAGAAGGACCGTGGAGCTAGCGGCGAATTCGGAGAGCTCTTCGCTGCACTGCGCCGCTCGCAAGCGGCTTCGTTCTTCGCCTTCTGCCGTCCGGCGAGAGCTGAACTCCAGCGGTCAGCTGCAGCTCTGCCCAACAGCGTGTTCTCAGTTCTGCGGGCAAGCACGCCCTCTTGCCTTGGCCCCGAGAGCAAAGTCCCGAGCGAGCACTCGACTCAGTGCAATGCACCCAGAAGGACGCTCTCGCTCGCCTTTCAAGGAGCGATTCCTAACCGCAGAAGCAGCAGAGGCACAAACTGCATGACGAGAAGGGACAACGTAGAACACGTCTCTGTCCTGGCACATTTTCGTGTGCGATACTTCCCTCCGGGTCTTCGGGCCTTGCGAGGCTCTGTGTACTGCGAGCGCGGCTACTCGCAGCTGAGAAGGACCGTGGAGCTAGCGGCGAATTCGGAGAGCTCTTCGCTGCACTGCGCCGCTCGCAAGCGGCTTCGTTCTTCGCCTTCTGCCGTCCGGCGAGAGCTGAACTCCAGCGGTCAGCTGCAGCTCTGCCCAACAGCGTGTTCTCAGTTCTGCGGGCAAGCACGCCCTCTTGCCTTGGCCCCGAGTGCAAAGTCCCGAGCGAGCACTCGACTCAGTGCAATGCACCCAGAAGGACGCTCTCGCTCGCCTTTCAAGGAGCGATTCCTAACAGCAGAAGCAGCAGAGGCACAAACTGCATGACGAGAAGGGACAACGTAGAACACGTCTCTGTCCTGGCACATTTGCGTGTGCGATACTTCCCTCCGGGTCTTCGGGCCTTGCGAGGCTCTGTGTACTGCGAGCGCTGCTACTCGCAGCTGAGAAGGACCGTGGAGCTAGCGGCGAATTCGGAGAGCTCTTCGCTGCACTGCGCCGCTCGCAAGCGGCTTCGTTCTTCGCCTTCTGCCGTCCGGCGAGAGCTGAACTGCAGCGGTCAGCTGCAGCTCTGCCCAACAGCGTGTTCTCAGTTCTGCGGGCAAGCACGCCCTCTTGCCTTGGCCCCGAGTGCAAAGTCCCGAGCGAGCACTCGACTCAGTGCAATGCACCCAGAAGGACGCTCTCGCTCGCCTTTCAAGGAGCGATTCCTAACAGCAGAAGCAGCAGAGGCACAAACTGCATGACGAGAAGGGACAACGTAGAACACGTCTCTGTCCTGGCACATTTCCGTGTGCGATACTTCCCTCCGGGTCTTCGGGCCTTGCGAAGCTCTGTGTACTGCGAGCGCTGCTACTCGCAGCTGAGAAGGACCGTGGAGCTAGCGGCGAATTCGGAGAGCTCTTCGCTGCACTGCGCCGCTCGCAAGCGGCTTCGTTCTTCGCCTTCTGCCGTCCGGCGAGAGCTGAACTCCGGCGGTCACTTGCAGCTCTGCCCAACAGCGTGTTCTCAGTTCTGCGGGCAAGCACGCCCTCTTGCCTTGGCCCCGAGTGCAAAGTCCCGAGCGAGCACTCGACTCAGTGCAATGCACCCAGAAGGACGCTCTCGCTCGCCTTTCAGGGAGCGATTCCTAACAGCAGAAGCAGCAGAGGCACAAACTGCATGACGAGAAGGGACAACGTAGAACACGTCTCTGTCCTGGCACATTTCCGTGTGCCATACTTCCCTCCGGGTCTTCGGGCCTTGCGAAGCTCTGTGTACTGCGAGCGCTGCTACTCGCAGCTGAGAAGGACCGTGGAGCTAGCGGCGAATCCGGAGAGCTCTTCGCTGCACTGCGCCGCTCGCAAGCGGCTTCGTTCTTCGCCTTCTGCCGTCCGCCGAGAGCTGAACTCCGGCGGTCAGCTGCAGCTCTGCCCAACAGCGTGTTCTCAGTTCTGCGGGCAAGCACGCCCTCTTGCCTTGGCCCCGAGTGCAAAGTCCCGAGCGAGCACTCGACTCAGTGCAATGCACCCAGAAGGACGCTCTCGCTCGCCTTTCAGGGAGCGATTCCCAACAGCAGAAGCAGCAGAGGCACAAACTGCATGACGAGAAGGGACAACGTAGAACACGTCTCTGTCCTGGCACATTTCCGTGTGCCATACTTCCCTCCGGGTCTTCGGGCCTTGCGAAGCTCGGTGTACTGCGAGCGCTGCTACTCGCAGCTGAGAAGGACCGTGGAGCTAGCGGTGAATCCGGAGAGCTCTTCGCTGCACTGCGCCGCTCGCAAGCGGCTTCGTTCTTCGCCTTCTGCCGTCCGCCGAGAGCTGAACTCCGGCGGTCACTTGCAGCTCTGCCCAACAGCGTGTTCTCAGTTCTGCGGGCAAGCACGCCCTCTTGCCTTGGCCCCGAGTGCAAAGTCCCGAGCGAGCACTCGACTCAGTGCAATGCACCCAGAAGGACGCTCTCGCTCGCCTTTCAAGGAGCGATTCCTAACAGCAGAAGCAGCAGAGGCACAAACTGCATGACGAGAAGGGACAACGTAGAACACGTCTCTGTCCTGGCACATTTCCGTGTGCCATACTTCCCTCCGGGTCTTCGGGCCTTGCGAAGCTCTGTGTACTGCGAGCGCTGCTACTCGCAGCTGAGAAGGACCGTGGAGCTAGCGGCGAATTCGGAGAGCTCTTCGCTGCACTGCGCCGCTCGCAAGCGGCTTCGTTCTTCGCCTTCTGCCGTCCGGCGAGAGCTGAACTCCGGCGGTCAGTTGCAGCTCTGCCCAACAGCGTGTTCTCAGTTCTGCGGGCAAGCACGCCCTCTTGCCTTGGCCCCGAGTGCAAAGTCCCGAGCGAGCACTCGACTCAGTGCAATGCACCCAGAAGGACGCTCTCGCTCGCCTTTCAAGGAGCGATTCCTAACAGCAGAAGCAGCAGAGGCACAAACTGCATGACGAGAAGGGACAACGTAGAACACGTCTCTGTCCTGGCACATTTGCGTGTGCGATACTTCCCTCCGGGTCTTCGGGCCTTGCGAGGCTCTGTGTACTGCGAGCGCTGCTACTCGCAGCTGAGAAGGACCGTGGAGCTAGCGGCGAATTCGGAGAGCTCTTCGCTGCACTGCGCCGCTCGCAAGCGGCTTCGTTCTTCGCCATCTGCCGTCCGGCGAGAGCTGAACTCCGGCGGTCACTTGCAGCTCTGCCCAACAGCGTGTTCTCAGTTCTGCGGGCAAGCACGCCCTCTTGCCTTGGCCCCGAGTGCAAAGTCCCGAGCGAGCACTCGACTCAGTGCAATGCACCCAGAAGGACGCTCTCGCTCGCCTTTCAAGGAGCGATTCCTAACCGCAGAAGCAGCAGAGGCACAAACTGCATGACGAGAAGGGACAACGTAGAACACGTCTCTGTCCTGGCACATTTGCGTGTGCGATACTTCCCTCCGGGTCTTCGGGCCTTGCGAGGCTCTGTGTTCTGCGAGCGCTGCTACTCGCAGCTGAGAAGGACCGTGGAGCTAGCGGCGAATTCGGAGAGCTCTTCGCTGCACTGCGCCGCTCGCAAGCGGCTTCGTTCTTCGCCTTCTGCCGTCCGCCGAGAGCTGAACTCCGGCGGTCACTTGCAGCTCTGCCCAACAGCGTGTTCTCAGTTCTGCGGGCAAGCACGCCCTCTTGCCTTGGCCCCGAGTGCAAAGTCCCGAGCGAGCACTCGACTCAGTGCAATGCACCCAGAAGGACGCTCTCGCTCGCCTTTCAAGGAGCGATTCCTAACAGCAGAAGCAGCAGAGGCACAAACTGCATGACGAGAAGGGACAACGTAGAACACGTCTCTGTCCTGGCACATTTGCGTGTGCGATACTTCCCTCCGGGTCTTCGGGCCTTGCGAGGCTCTGTGTACTGCGAGCGCTGCTACTCGCAGCTGAGAAGGACCGTGGAGCTAGCGGCGAATTCGGAGAGCTCTTCGCTGCACTGCGCCGCTCGCAAGCGGCTTCGTTCTTCGCCATCTGCCGTCCGGCGAGAGCTGAACTCCGGCGGTCACTTGCAGCTCTGCCCAACAGCGTGTTCTCAGTTCTGCGGGCAAGCACGCCCTCTTGCCTTGGCCCCGAGTGCAAAGTCCCGAGCGAGCACTCGACTCAGTGCAATGCACCCAGAAGGACGCTCTCGCTCGCCTTTCAAGGAGCGATTCCTAACCGCAGAAGCAGCAGAGGCACAAACTGCATGACGAGAAGGGACAACGTAGAACACGTCTCTGTCCTGGCACATTTGCGTGTGCGATACTTCCCTCCGGGTCTTCGGGCCTTGCGAGGCTCTGTGTTCTGCGAGCGCTGCTACTCGCAGCTGAGAAGGACCGTGGAGCTAGCGGCGAATTCGGAGAGCTCTTCGCTGCACTGCGCCGCTCGCAAGCGGCTTCGTTCTTCGCCTTCTGCCGTCCGCCGAGAGCTGAACTCCGGCGGTCACTTGCAGCTCTGCCCAACAGCGTGTTCTCAGTTCTGCGGGCAAGCACGCCCTCTTGCCTTGGCCCCGAGTGCAAAGTCCCGAGCGAGCACTCGACTCAGTGCAATGCACCCAGAAGGACGCTCTCGCTCGCCTTTCAAGGAGCGATTCCTAACAGCAGAAGCAGCAGAGGCACAAACTGCATGACGAGAAGGGACAACGTAGAACACGTCTCTGTCCTGGCACATTTCCGTGTGCCATACTTCCCTCCGGGTCTTCGGGCCTTGCGAAGCTCTGTGTACTGCGAGCGCTGCTACTCGCAGCTGAGAAGGACCGTGGAGCTAGCGGCGAATTCGGAGAGCTCTTCGCTGCACTGCGCCGCTCGCAAGCGGCTTCGTTCTTCGCCTTCTGCCGTCCGGCGAGAGCTGAACTCCGGCGGTCAGTTGCAGCTCTGCCCAACAGCGTGTTCTCAGTTCTGCGGGCAAGCACGCCCTCTTGCCTTGGCCCCGAGTGCAAAGTCCCGAGCGAGCACTCGACTCAGTGCAATGCACCCAGAAGGACGCTCTCGCTCGCCTTTCAAGGAGCGATTCCTAACAGCAGAAGCAGCAGAGGCACAAACTGCATGACGAGAAGGGACAACGTAGAACACGTCTCTGTCCTGGCACATTTGCGTGTGCGATACTTCCCTCCGGGTCTTCGGGCCTTGCGAGGCTCTGTGTACTGCGAGCGCTGCTACTCGCAGCTGAGAAGGACCGTGGAGCTAGCGGCGAATTCGGAGAGCTCTTCGCTGCACTGCGCCGCTCGCAAGCGGCTTCGTTCTTCGCCATCTGCCGTCCGGCGAGAGCTGAACTCCGGCGGTCACTTGCAGCTCTGCCCAACAGCGTGTTCTCAGTTCTGCGGGCAAGCACGCCCTCTTGCCTTGGCCCCGAGTGCAAAGTCCCGAGCGAGCACTCGACTCAGTGCAATGCACCCAGAAGGACGCTCTCGCTCGCCTTTCAAGGAGCGATTCCTAACCGCAGAAGCAGCAGAGGCACAAACTGCATGACGAGAAGGGACAACGTAGAACACGTCTCTGTCCTGGCACATTTGCGTGTGCGATACTTCCCTCCGGGTCTTCGGGCCTTGCGAGGCTCTGTGTTCTGCGAGCGCTGCTACTCGCAGCTGAGAAGGACCGTGGAGCTAGCGGCGAATTCGGAGAGCTCTTCGCTGCACTGCGCCGCTCGCAAGCGGCTTCGTTCTTCGCCTTCTGCCGTCCGGCGAGAGCTGAACTCCAGCGGTCAGCTGCAGCTCTGCCCAACAGCGTGTTCTCAGTTCTGCGGGCAAGCACGCCCTATTGCCTTGGCCCCGAGTGCAAAGTCCCGAGCGAGCACTCGACTCAGTGCAATGCACCCAGAAGGACGCTCTCGCTCGCCTTTCAGGGAGCGATTCCCAACAGCAGAAGCAGCAGAGGCACAAACTGCATGACGAGAAGGGACAACGTAGAACACGTCTCTGTCCTGGCACATTTGCGTGTGCGATACTTCCCTCCGGGTCTTCGGGCCTTGCGAAGCTCTGTGTACTGCGAGCGCTGCTACTCGCAGCTGAGAAGGACCGTGGAGCTAGCGGCGAATCCGGAGAGCTCTTCGCTGCACTGCGCCGCTCGCAAGCGGCTTCGTTCTTCGCCTTCTGCCATCCGCCGAGAGCTGAACTCCGGCGGTCACTTGCAGCTCTGCCCAACAGCGTGTTCTCAGTTCTGCGGGCAAGCACGCCCTCTTGCCTTGGCCCCGAGAGCAAAGTCCCGAGCGAGCACTCGACTCAGTGCAATGCAGCCAGAAGGACGCTCTCGCTCGCCTTTCGAGGAGCGATTCTTAACAGCAGAAGCAGCAGAGGCACAAACTGCATGACGAGAAGGGACAACGTAGAACACGTCTCTGTCCTGGCACATTTTCGTGTGCGATACTTCCCTCCGGGTCTTCGGGCGTTGCGAAGCTCTGTGTACTGCGAGCGCTGCTACTCGCAGCTGAGAAGGACCGTGGAGCTAGCGGCGAATTCGGAGAGCTCTTCGCTGCACTGCGCCGCTCGCAAGCGGCTTCGTTCTTCGCCTTCTGCCGTCCGGCGAGAGCTGAACTCCGGCGGTCAGGTGCAGCTCTGCCCAACAGCGTGTTCTCAGTTCTGCGGGCAAGCACGCCCTCTTGCCTTGGCCCCGAGTGCAAAGTCCCGAGCGAGCACTCGACTCAGTGCAATGCACCCAGAAGGACGCTCTCGCTCGCCTTTCAGGGATCGATCCCCAACAGCAGAAGCAGCAGAGGCACAAACTGCATGACGAGAAGGGACAACGTAGAACACGTCTCTGTCCTGGCACATTTCCGTGTGCCATACTTCCCTCCGGGTCTTCGGGCCTTGCGAAGCTCTGTGTACTGCGAGCGCTGCTACTCGCAGCTGAGAAGGACCGTGGAGCTAGCGGCGAATTCGGAGAGCTCTTCGCTGCACTGCGCCGCTCGCAAGCGGCTTCGTTCTTCGCCTTCTGCCGTCCGGCGAGAGCTGAACTCCGGCGGTCAGTTGCAGCTCTGCCCAACAGCGTGTTCTCAGTTCTGCGGGCAAGCACGCCCTCTTGCCTTGGCCCCGAGTGCAAAGTCCCGAGCGAGCACTCGACTCAGTGCAATGCACCCAGAAGGACGCTCTCGCTCGCCTTTCAAGGAGCGATTCCTAACAGCAGAAGCAGCAGAGGCACAAACTGCATGACGAGAAGGGACAACGTAGAACACGTCTCTGTCCTGGCACATTTGCGTGTGCGATACTTCCCTCCGGGTCTTCGGGCCTTGCGAGGCTCTGTGTACTGCGAGCGCTGCTACTCGCAGCTGAGAAGGACCGTGGAGCTAGCGGCGAATTCGGAGAGCTCTTCGCTGCACTGCGCCGCTCGCAAGCGGCTTCGTTCTTCGCCATCTGCCGTCCGGCCAGAGCTGAACTCCGGCGGTCACTTGCAGCTCTGCCCAACAGCGTGTTCTCAGTTCTGCGGGCAAGCACGCCCTCTTGCCTTGGCCCCGAGTGCAAAGTCCCGAGCGAGCACTCGACTCAGTGCAATGCACCCAGAAGGACGCTCTCGCTCGCCTTTCAAGGAGCGATTCCTAACCGCAGAAGCAGCAGAGGCACAAACTGCATGACGAGAAGGGACAACGTAGAACACGTCTCTGTCCTGGCACATTTGCGTGTGCGATACTTCCCTCCGGGTCTTCGGGCCTTGCGAGGCTCTGTGTTCTGCGAGCGCTGCTACTCGCAGCTGAGAAGGACCGTGGAGCTAGCGGCGAATTCGGAGAGCTCTTCGCTGCACTGCGCCGCTCGCAAGCGGCTTCGTTCTTCGCCTTCTGCCGTCCGGCGAGAGCTGAACTCCAGCGGTCAGCTGCAGCTCTGCCCAACAGCGTGTTCTCAGTTCTGCGGGCAAGCACGCCCTCTTGCCTTGGCCCCGAGAGCAAAGTCCCGAGCGAGCACTCGACTCAGTGCAATGCACCCAGAAGGACGCTCTCGCTCGCCTTTCAAGGAGCGATTCCTAACCGCAGAAGCAGCAGAGGCACAAACTGCATGACGAGAAGGGACAACGTAGAACACGTCTCTGTCCTGGCACATTTGCGTGTGCGATACTTCCCTCCGGGTCTTCGGGCCTTGCGAGGCTCTGTGTACTGCGAGCGCTGCTACTCGCAGCTGAGAAGGACCGTGGATCTAGCGGCGAATTCGGAGAGCTCTTCGCTGCACTGCGCCGCTCGCAAGCGGCTTCGTTCTTCGCCTTCTGCCGTCCGGCGAGAGCTGAACTCCGGCGGTCAGCTGCAGCTCTGCCCAACAGCGTGTTCTCAGTTCTGCGGGCAAGCACGCCCTCTTGCCTTGGCCCCGAGTGCAAAGTCCCGAGCGAGCACTCGACTCAGTGCAATGCACCCAGAAGGACGCTCTCGCTCGCCTTTCAGGGAGCGATTCCCAACAGCAGAAGCAGCAGAGGCACAAACTGCATGACGAGAAGGGACCACGTAGAACACGTCTCTGTCCTGGCACATTTGCGTGTGCGATACTTCCCTCCGGGTCTTCGGGCCTTGCGAAGCTCTGTGTACTGCGAGCGCTGCTACTCGCAGCTGAGAAGGACCGTGGAGCTAGCGGCGAATCCGGAGAGCTCTTCGCTGCACTGCGCCGCTCGCAAGCGGCTTCGTTCTTCGCCTTCTGCCATCCGCCGAGAGCTGAACTCCGGCGGTCACTTGCAGCTCTGCCCAACAGCGTGTTCTCAGTTCTGCGGGCAAGCACGCCCTCTTGCCTTGGCCCCGAGTGCAAAGTCCCGAGCGAGCACTCGACTCAGTGCAATGCACCCAGAAGGACGCTCTCGCTCGCCTTTCAGGGAGCGATTCCTAACAGCAGAAGCAGCAGAGGCACAAACTGCATGACGAGAAGGGACAACGTAGAACACGTCTCTGTCCTGGCACATTTGCGTGTGCCATACTTCCCTCCGGGTCTTCGGGCCTTGCGAAGCTCTGTGTACTGCGAGCGCTGCTACTCGCAGCTGAGAAGGACCGTGGAGCTAGCGGGGAATTCGGAGAGCTCTTCGCTGCACTGCGCCGCTCGCAAGCGGCTTCGTTCTTCGCCTTCTGCCGTCCGGCGAGAGCTGAACTCCGGCGGTCAGCTGCAGCTCTGCCCAACAGCGTGTTCTCAGTTCTGCGGGCAAGCACGCCCTCTTGCCTTGGCCCCGAGAGCAAAGTCCCGAGCGAGCACTCGACTCAGTGCAATGCACCCAGAAGGACGCTCTCGCTCGCCTTTCAGGGAGCGATTCCTAACAGCAGAAGCAGCAGAGGCACAAACTGCATGACGAGAAGGGACAACGTAGAACACGTCTCTGTCCTGGCACATTTGCGTGTGCGATACTTCCCTCCGGGTCTTCGGGCCTTGCGAGGCTCTGTGTACTGCGAGCGCTGCTACTCGCAGCTGAGAAGGACCGTGGAGCTAGCGGCGAATCCGGAGAGCTCTTCGCTGCACTGCGCCGCTCGCAAGCGGCTTCGTTCTTCGCCTTCTGCCGTCCGGCGAGAGCTGAACTCCGGCGGTCAGTTGCAGCTCTGCCCAACAGCGTGTTCTCAGTTCTGCGGGCAAGCACGCCCTCTTGCCTTGGCCCCGAGAGCAAAGTCCCGAGCGAGCACTCGACTCAGTGCAATGCACCCAGAAGGACGCTCTCGCTCGCCTTTCAAGGAGCGATTCCTAACAGCAGAAGCAGCAGAGGCACAAACTGCATGACGAGAAGGGACAACGTAGAACACGTCTCTGTCCTGGCACATTTGCGTGTGCCATACTTCCCTCCGGGTCTTCGGGCCTTGCGAAGCTCTGTGTACTGCGAGCGCTGCTACTCGCAGCTGAGAAGGACCGTGGAGCTAGCGGCGAATCCGGAGAGCTCTTCGCTGCACTGCGCCGCTCGCAAGCGGCTTCGTTCTTCGCCTTCTGCCGTCCGCCGAGAGCTGAACTCCGGCGGTCACTTGCAGCTCTGCCCAACAGCGTGTTCTCAGTTCTGCGGGCAAGCACGCCCTCTTGCCTTGGCCCCGAGTGCAAAGTCCCGAGCGAGCACTCGACTCAGTGCAATGCACCCAGAAGGACGCTCTCGCTCGCCTTTCAGGGAGCGATTCCCAACAGCAGAAGCAGCAGAGGCACAAACTGCATGACGAGAAGGGACAACGTAGAACACGTCTCTGTCCTGGCACATTTCCGTGTGCCATACTTCCCTCCGGGTCTTCGGGCCTTGCGAAGCTCTGTGTACTGCGAGCGCTGCTACTCGCAGCTGAGAAGGACCGTGGAGCTAGCGGCGAATCCGGAGAGCTCTTCGCTGCACTGCGCCGCTCGCAAGCGGCTTCGTTCTTCGCCTTCTGCCGTCCGCCGAGAGCTGAACTCTGGCGGTCACTTGCAGCTCTGCCCAACAGCGTGTTCTCAGTTCTGCGGGCAAGCACGCCCTCTTGCCTTGGCCCCGAGTGCAAAGTCCCGAGCGAGCACTCGACTCAGTGCAATGCACCCAGAAGGACGCTCTCGCTCGCCTTTCAGGGAGCGATTCCTAACAGCAGAAGCAGCAGAGGCACAAACTGCATGACGAGAAGGGACAACGTAGAACACGTCTCTGTCCTGGCACATTTCCGTGTGCCATACTTCCCTCCGGGTCTTCGGGCCTTGCGAAGCTCTGTGTACTGCGAGCGCTGCTACTCGCAGCTGAGAAGGACCGTGGAGCTAGCGGCGAATTCGGAGAGCTCTTCGCTGCACTGCGCCGCTCGCAAGCGGCTTCGTTCTTCGCCTTCTGCCGTCCGGCGAGAGCTGAACTCCGGCGGTCACTTGCAGCTCTGCCCAACAGCGTGTTCTCAGTTCTGCGGGCAAGCACGCCCTCTTGCCTTGGCCCCGAGTGCAAAGTCCCGAGCGAGCACTCGACTCAGTGCAATGCACCCAGAAGGACGCTCTCGCTCGCCTTTCAGGGAGCGATTCCTAACAGCAGAAGCAGCAGAGGCACAAACTGCATGACGAGAAGGGACAACGTAGAACACGTCTCTGTCCTGGCACATTTGCGTGTGCGATACTTCCCTCCGGGTCTTCGGGCCTTGCGAAGCTCTGTGTACTGCGAGCGCTGCTACTCGCAGCTGAGAAGGACCGTGGAGCTAGCGGCGAATTCGGAGAGCTCTTCGCTGCACTGCGCCGCTCGCAAGCGGCTTCGTTCTTCGCCTTCTGCCGTCCGCCGAGAGCTGAACTCCGGCGGTCACTTGCAGCTCTGCCCAACAGCGTGTTCTCAGTTCTGCGGGCAAGCACGCCCTCTTGCCTTGGCCCCGAGTGCAAAGTCCCGAGCGAGAACTCGACTCAGTGCAATGCACCCAGAAGGACGCTCTCGCTCGCCTTTCAGGGAGCGATTCCCAACAGCAGAAGCAGCAGAGGCACAAACTGCATGACGAGAAGGGACAACGTAGAACACGTCTCTGTCCTGGCACATTTCCGTGTGCCATACTTCCCTCCGGGTCTTCGGGCCTTGCGAAGCTCTGTGTACTGCGAGCGCTGCTACTCGCAGCTGAGAAGGACCGTGGAGCTAGCGGCGAATCCGGAGAGCTCTTCGCTGCACTGCGCCGCTCGCAAGCGGCTTCGTTCTTCGCCTTCTGCCGTCCGCCGAGAGCTGAACTCCGGCGGTCACTTGCAGCTCTGCCCAACAGCGTGTTCTCAGTTCTGCGGGCAAGCACGCCCTCTTGCCTTGGCCCCGAGTGCAAAGTCCCGAGCGAGCACTCGACTCAGTGCAATGCACCCAGAAGGACGCTCTCGCTCGCCTTTCAGGGAGCGATTCCCAACAGCAGAAGCAGCAGAGGCACAAACTGCATGACGAGAAGGGACAACGTAGAACACGTCTCTGTCCTGGCACATTTCCGTGTGCCATACTTCCCTCCGGGTCTTCGGGCCTTGCGAAGCTCTGTGTACTGCGAGCGCTGCTACTCGCAGCTGAGAAGGACCGTGGAGCTAGCGGCGAATTCGGAGAGCTCTTCGCTGCACTGCGCCGCTCGCAAGCGGCTTCGTTCTTCGCCTTCTGCCGTCCGCCGAGAGCTGAACTCCGGCGGTCACTTGCAGCTCTGCCCAACAGCGTGTTCTCAGTTCTGCGGGCAAGCACGCCCTCTTGCCTTGGCCCCCCCCGAGTGCAAAGTCCCGAGCGAGCACTCGACTCAGTGCAATGCACCCAGAAGGACGCTCTCGCTCGCCTTTCAGGGAGCGATTCCTAACAGCAGAAGCAGCAGAGGCACAAACTGCATGACGAGAACGGACAACGTAGAACACGTCTCTGTCCTGGCACATTTGCGTGTGCGATACTTCCCTCCGGGTCTTCGGGCCTTGCGAAGCTCTGTGTACTGCGAGCGCTGCTACTCGCAGCTGAGAAGGACCGTGGAGCTAGCGGCGAATTCGGAGAGCTCTTCGCTGCACTGCGCCGCTCGCAAGCGGCTTCGTTCTTCGCCTTCTGCCGTCCGCCGAGAGCTGAACTCCGGCGGTCACTTGCAGCTCTGCCCAACAGCGTGTTCTCAGTTCTGCGGGCAAGCACGCCCTCTTGCCTTGGCCCCGAGTGCAAAGTCCCGAGCGAGCACTCGACTCAGTGCAATGCACCCAGAAGGACGCTCTCGCTCGCCTTTCAGGGAGCGATTCCCAACAGCAGAAGCAGCAGAGGCACAAACTGCATGACGAGAAGGGACAACGTAGAACACGTCTCTGTCCTGGCACATTTCCGTGTGCCATACTTCCCTCCGGGTCTTCGGGCCTTGCGAAGCTCTGTGTACTGCGAGCGCTGCTACTCGCAGCTGAGAAGGACCGTGGAGCTAGCGGCGAATCCGGAGTGCTCTTCGCTGCACTGCGCCGCTCGCAAGCGGCTTCGTTCTTCGCCTTCTGCCGTCCGCCGAGAGCTGAACTCCGGCGGTCACTTGCAGCTCTGCCCAACAGCGTGTTCTCAGTTCTGCGGGCAAGCACGCCCTCTTGCCTTGGCCCCGAGTGCAAAGTCCCGAGCGAGCACTCGACTCAGTGCAATGCACCCAGAAGGACGCTCTCGCTCGCCTTTCAGGGAGCGATTCCCAACAGCAGAAGCAGCAGAGGCACAAACTGCATGACGAGAAGGGACAACGTAGAACACGTCTCTGTCCTGGCACATTTCCGTGTGCCATACTTCCCTCCGGGTCTTCGGGCCTTGCGAAGCTCTGTGTACTGCGAGCGCTGCTACTCGCAGCTGAGAAGGACCGTGGAGCTAGCGGCGAATCCGGAGAGCTCTTCGCTGCACTGCGCCGCTCGCAAGCGGCTTCGTTCTTCGCCTTCTGCCGTCCGCCGAGAGCTGAACTCCGGCGGTCACTTGCAGCTCTGCCCAACAGCGTGTTCTCAGTTCTGCGGGCAAGCACGCCCTCTTGCCTTGGCCCCGAGTGCAAAGTCCCGAGCGAGCACTCGACTCAGTGCAATGCACCCAGAAGGACGCTCTCGCTCGCCTTTCAGGGAGCGATTCCCAACAGCAGAAGCAGCAGAGGCACAAACTGCATGACGAGAAGGGACAACGTAGAACACGTCTCTGTCCTGGCACATTTGCGTGTGCGATACTTCCCTCCGGGTCTTCGGGCCTTGCGAGGCTCTGTGTACTGCGAGCGCTGCTACTCGCAGCTGAGAAGGACCGTGGAGCTAGCGGCGAATCCGGAGAGCTCTTCGCTGCACTGCGCCGCTCGCAAGCGGCTTCGTTCTTCGCCTTCTGCCGTCCGGCGAGAGCTGAACTCCGGCGGTCAGCTGCAGCTCTGCCCAACAGCGTGTTCTCAGTTCTGCGGGCAAGCACGCCCTCTTGCCTTGGCCCCGAGTGCAAAGTCCCGAGCGAGCACTCGACTCAGTGCAATGCACCCAGAAGGACGCTCTCGCTCGCCTTTCGAGGAGCGATTCTTAACAGCAGAAGCAGCAGAGGCACAAACTGCATGACGAGAAGGGACAACGTAGAACACGTCTCTGTCCTGGCACATTTTCGTGTGCGATACTTCCCTCCGGGTCTTCGGGCCTTGCGAAGCTCTGTGTACTGCGAGCGCTGCTACTCGCAGCTGAGAAGGACCGTGGAGCTAGCGGCGAATTCGGAGAGCTCTTCGCTGCACTGCGCCGCTCGCAAGCGGCTTCGTTCTTCGCCTTCTGCCGTCCGCCGAGAGCTGAACTCCGGCGGTCAGCTGCAGCTCTGCCCAACAGCGTGTTCTCAGTTCTGCGGGCAAGCACGCCCTCTTGCCTTGGCCCCGAGAGCAAAGTCCCGAGCGAGCACTCGACTCAGTGCAATGCACCCAGAAGGACGCTCTCGCTCGCCTTTCAAGGAGCGATTCCTAACAGCAGAAGCAGCAGAGGCACAAACTGCATGACGAGAAGGGACAACGTAGAACACGTCTCTGTCCTGGCACATTTGCGTGTGCGATACTTCCCTCCGGGTCTTCGGGCCTTGCGAAGCTCTGTGTACTGCGAGCGCTGCTACTCGCAGCTGAGAAGGACCGTGGAGCTAGCGGCGAATTCGGAGAGCTCTTCGCTGCACTGCGCCGCTCGCAAGCGGCTTCGTTCTTCGCCTTCTGCCGTCCGCCGAGAGCTGAACTCCGGCGGTCACTTGCAGCTCTGCCCAACAGCGTGTTCTCAGTTCTGCGGGCAAGCACGCCCTCTTGCCTTGGCCCCGAGTGCAAAGTCCCGAGCGAGCACTCGACTCAGTGCAATGCACCCAGAAGGACGCTCTCGCTCGCCTTTCAGGGAGCGATTCCCAACAGCAGAAGCAGCAGAGGCACAAACTGCATGACGAGAAGGGACAACGTAGAACACGTCTCTGTCCTGGCACATTTCCGTGTGCCATACTTCCCTCCGGGTCTTCGGGCCTTGCGAAGCTCTGTGTACTGCGAGCGCTGCTACTCGCAGCTGAGAAGGACCGTGGAGCTAGCGGCGAATCCGGAGAGCTCTTCGCTGCACTGCGCCGCTCGCAAGCGGCTTCGTTCTTCGCCTTCTGCCGTCTGCCGAGAGCTGAACTCCGGCGGTCACTTGCAGCTCTGCCCAACAGCGTGTTCTCAGATCTGCGGGCAAGCACGCCCTCTTGCCTTGGCCCCGAGTGCAAAGTCCCGAGCGAGCACTCGACTCAGTGCAATGCACCCAGAAGGACGCTCTCGCTCGCCTTTCAGGGAGCGATTCCCAACAGCAGAAGCAGCAGAGGCACAAACTGCATGACGAGAAGGGACAACGTAGAACACGTCTCTGTCCTGGCACATTTCCGTGTGCCATACTTCCCTCCGGGTCTTCGGGCCATGCGAAGCTCTGTGTACTGCGAGCGCTGCTACTCGCAGCTGAGAAGGACCGTGGAGCTAGCGGCGAATTCGGAGAGCTCTTCGCTGCACTGCGCCGCTCGCAAGCGGCTTCGTTCTTCGCCTTCTGCCGTCCGGCGAGAGCTGAACTCCGGCGGTCACTTGCAGCTCTGCCCAACAGCGTGTTCTCAGTTCTGCGGGCAAGCACGCCCTCTTGCCTTGGCCCCGAGTGCAAAGTCCCGAGCGAGCACTCGACTCAGTGCAATGCACCCAGAAGGACGCTCTCGCTCGCCTTTCAGGGAGCGATTCCTAACAGCAGAAGCAGCAGAGGCACAAACTGCATGACGAGAAGGGACAACGTAGAACACGTCTCTGTCCTGGCACATTTGCGTGTGCGATACTTCCCTCCGGGTCTTCGGGCCTTGCGAAGCTCTGTGTACTGCGAGCGCTGCTACTCGCAGCTGAGAAGGACCGTGGAGCTAGCGGCGAATTCGGAGAGCTCTTCGCTGCACTGCGCCGCTCGCAAGCGGCTTCGTTCTTCGCCTTCTGCCGTCCGCCGAGAGCTGAACTCCGGCGGTCACTTGCAGCTCTGCCCAACAGCGTGTTCTCAGTTCTGCGGGCAAGCACGCCCTCTTGCCTTGGCCCCGAGTGCAAAGTCCCGAGCGAGCACTCGACTCAGTGCAATGCACCCAGAAGGACGCTCTCGCTCGCCTTTCAGGGAGCGATTCCCAACAGCAGAAGCAGCAGAGGCACAAACTGCATGACGAGAAGGGACAACGTAGAACACGTCTCTGTCCTGGCACATTTCCGTGTGCCATACTTCCCTCCGGGTCTTCGGGCCTTGCGAAGCTCTGTGTACTGCGAGCGCTGCTACTCGCAGCTGAGAAGGACCGTGGAGCTAGCGGCGAATCCGGAGAGCTCTTCGCTGCACTGCGCCGCTCGCAAGCGGCTTCGTTCTTCGCCTTCTGCCGTCCGCCGAGAGCTGAACTCCGGCGGTCACTTGCAGCTCTGCCCAACAGCGTGTTCTCAGTTCTGCGGGCAAGCACGCCCTCTTGCCTTGGCCCCGAGTGCAAAGTCCCGAGCGAGCACTCGACTCAGTGCAATGCACCCAGAAGGACGCTCTCGCTCGCCTTTCAGGGAGCGATTCCCAACAGCAGAAGCAGCAGAGGCACAAACTGCATGACGAGAAGGGACAACGTAGAACACGTCTCTGTCCTGGCACATTTCCGTGTGCCATACTTCCCTCCGGGTCTTCGGGCCTTGCGAAGCTCTGTGTACTGCGAGCGCTGCTACTCGCAGCTGAGAAGGACCGTGGAGCTAGCGGCGAATTCGGAGAGCTCTTCGCTGCACTGCGCCGCTCGCAAGCGGCTTCGTTCTTCGCCTTCTGCCGTCCGCCGAGAGCTGAACTCCGGCGGTCACTTGCAGCTCTGCCCAACAGCGTGTTCTCAGTTCTGCGGGCAAGCACGCCCTCTTGCCTTGGCCCCCCCCGAGTGCAAAGTCCCGAGCGAGCACTCGACTCAGTGCAATGCACCCAGAAGGACGCTCTCGCTCGCCTTTCAGGGAGCGATTCCTAACAGCAGAAGCAGCAGAGGCACAAACTGCATGACGAGAACGGACAACGTAGAACACGTCTCTGTCCTGGCACATTTGCGTGTGCGATACTTCCCTCCGGGTCTTCGGGCCTTGCGAAGCTCTGTGTACTGCGAGCGCTGCTACTCGCAGCTGAGAAGGACCGTGGAGCTAGCGGCGAATTCGGAGAGCTCTTCGCTGCACTGCGCCGCTCGCAAGCGGCTTCGTTCTTCGCCTTCTGCCGTCCGCCGAGAGCTGAACTCCGGCGGTCACTTGCAGCTCTGCCCAACAGCGTGTTCTCAGTTCTGCGGGCAAGCACGCCCTCTTGCCTTGGCCCCGAGTGCAAAGTCCCGAGCGAGCACTCGACTCAGTGCAATGCACCCAGAAGGACGCTCTCGCTCGCCTTTCAGGGAGCGATTCCCAACAGCAGAAGCAGCAGAGGCACAAACTGCATGACGAGAAGGGACAACGTAGAACACGTCTCTGTCCTGGAACATTTCCGTGTGCCATACTTCCCTCCGGGTCTTCGGGCCTTGCGAAGCTCTGTGTACTGCGAGCGCTGCTACTCGCAGCTGAGAAGGACCGTGGAGCTAGCGGCGAATCCGGAGTGCTCTTCGCTGCACTGCGCCGCTCGCAAGCGGCTTCGTTCTTCGCCTTCTGCCGTCCGCCGAGAGCTGAACTCCGGCGGTCACTTGCAGCTCTGCCCAACAGCGTGTTCTCAGTTCTGCGGGCAAGCACGCCCTCTTGCCTTGGCCCCGAGTGCAAAGTCCCGAGCGAGCACTCGACTCAGTGCAATGCACCCAGAAGGACGCTCTCGCTCGCCTTTCAGGGAGCGATTCCCAACAGCAGAAGCAGCAGAGGCACAAACTGCATGACGAGAAGGGACAACGTAGAACACGTCTCTGTCCTGGCACATTTCCGTGTGCCATACTTCCCTCCGGGTCTTCGGGCCTTGCGAAGCTCTGTGTACTGCGAGCGCTGCTACTCGCAGCTGAGAAGGACCGTGGAGCTAGCGGCGAATCCGGAGAGCTCTTCGCTGCACTGCGCCGCTCGCAAGCGGCTTCGTTCTTCGCCTTCTGCCGTCCGCCGAGAGCTGAACTCCGGCGGTCACTTGCAGCTCTGCCCAACAGCGTGTTCTCAGTTCTGCGGGCAAGCACGCCCTCTTGCCTTGGCCCCGAGTGCAAAGTCCCGAGCGAGCACTCGACTCAGTGCAATGCACCCAGAAGGACGCTCTCGCTCGCCTTTCAGGGAGCGATTCCCAACAGCAGAAGCAGCAGAGGCACAAACTGCATGACGAGAAGGGACAACGTAGAACACGTCTCTGTCCTGGCACATTTGCGTGTGCGATACTTCCCTCCGGGTCTTCGGGCCTTGCGAGGCTCTGTGTACTGCGAGCGCTGCTACTCGCAGCTGAGAAGGACCGTGGAGCTAGCGGCGAATCCGGAGAGCTCTTCGCTGCACTGCGCCGCTCGCAAGCGGCTTCGTTCTTCGCCTTCTGCCGTCCGGCGAGAGCTGAACTCCGGCGGTCAGCTGCAGCTCTGCCCAACAGCGTGTTCTCAGTTCTGCGGGCAAGCACGCCCTCTTGCCTTGGCCCCGAGTGCAAAGTCCCGAGCGAGCACTCGACTCAGTGCAATGCACCCAGAAGGACGCTCTCGCTCGCCTTTCGAGGAGCGATTCTTAACAGCAGAAGCAGCAGAGGCACAAACTGCATGACGAGAAGGGACAACGTAGAACACGTCTCTGTCCTGGCACATTTTCGTGTGCGATACTTCCCTCCGGGTCTTCGGGCCTTGCGAAGCTCTGTGTACTGCGAGCGCTGCTACTCGCAGCTGAGAAGGACCGTGGAGCTAGCGGCGAATTCGGAGAGCTCTTCGCTGCACTGCGCCGCTCGCAAGCGGCTTCGTTCTTCGCCTTCTGCCGTCCGCCGAGAGCTGAACTCCGGCGGTCAGCTGCAGCTCTGCCCAACAGCGTGTTCTCAGTTCTGCGGGCAAGCACGCCCTCTTGCCTTGGCCCCGAGAGCAAAGTCCCGAGCGAGCACTCGACTCAGTGCAATGCACCCAGAAGGACGCTCTCGCTCGCCTTTCAAGGAGCGATTCCTAACAGCAGAAGCAGCAGAGGCACAAACTGCATGACGAGAAGGGACAACGTAGAACACGTCTCTGTCCTGGCACATTTGCGTGTGCGATACTTCCCTCCGGGTCTTCGGGCCTTGCGAAGCTCTGTGTACTGCGAGCGCTGCTACTCGCAGCTGAGAAGGACCGTGGAGCTAGCGGCGAATTCGGAGAGCTCTTCGCTGCACTGCGCCGCTCGCAAGCGGCTTCGTTCTTCGCCTTCTGCCGTCCGCCGAGAGCTGAACTCCGGCGGTCACTTGCAGCTCTGCCCAACAGCGTGTTCTCAGTTCTGCGGGCAAGCACGCCCTCTTGCCTTGGCCCCGAGTGCAAAGTCCCGAGCGAGCACTCGACTCAGTGCAATGCACCCAGAAGGACGCTCTCGCTCGCCTTTCAGGGAGCGATTCCCAACAGCAGAAGCAGCAGAGGCACAAACTGCATGACGAGAAGGGACAACGTAGAACACGTCTCTGTCCTGGCACATTTCCGTGTGCCATACTTCCCTCCGGGTCTTCGGGCCTTGCGAAGCTCTGTGTACTGCGAGCGCTGCTACTCGCAGCTGAGAAGGACCGTGGAGCTAGCGGCGAATCCGGAGAGCTCTTCGCTGCACTGCGCCGCTCGCAAGCGGCTTCGTTCTTCGCCTTCTGCCGTCTGCCGAGAGCTGAACTCCGGCGGTCACTTGCAGCTCTGCCCAACAGCGTGTTCTCAGATCTGCGGGCAAGCACGCCCTCTTGCCTTGGCCCCGAGTGCAAAGTCCCGAGCGAGCACTCGACTCAGTGCAATGCACCCAGAAGGACGCTCTCGCTCGCCTTTCAGGGAGCGATTCCCAACAGCAGAAGCAGCAGAGGCACAAACTGCATGACGAGAAGGGACAACGTAGAACACGTCTCTGTCCTGGCACATTTCCGTGTGCCATACTTCCCTCCGGGTCTTCGGGCCATGCGAAGCTCTGTGTACTGCGAGCGCTGCTACTCGCAGCTGAGAAGGACCGTGGAGCTAGCGGCGAATTCGGAGAGCTCTTCGCTGCACTGCGCCGCTCGCATGCGGCTTCGTTCTTCGCCTTCTGCCGTCCGGCGAGAGCTGAACTCCGGCGGTCAGTTGCAGCTCTGCCCAACAGCGTGTTCTCAGTTCTGCGGGCAAGCACGCCCTCTTGCCTTGGCCCCGAGTGCAAAGTCCCGAGCGAGCACTCGACTCAGTGCAATGCACCCAGAAGGACGCTCTCGCTCGCCTTTCAGGGAGCGATTCCTAACAGCAGAAGCAGCAGAGGCACAAACTGCATGACGAGAAGGGACAACGTAGAACACGTCTCTGTCCTGGCACATTTCCGTGTGCGATACTTCCCTCCGGGTCTTCGGGCCTTGCGAAGCTCTGTGTACTGCGAGCGCTGCTACTCGCAGCTGAGAAGGACCGTGGAGCTAGCGGCGAATTCGGAGAGCTCTTCGCTGCACTGCGCCGCTCGCAAGCGGCTTCGTTCTTCGCCTTCTGCCGTCCGGCGAGAGCTGAACTCCGGCGGTCAGCTGCAGCTCTGCCCAACAGCGTGTTCTCAGTTCTGCGGGCAAGCACGCCCTCTTGCCTTGGCCCCGAGAGCAAAGTCCCGAGCGAGCACTCGACTCAGTGCAATGCACCCAGAAGGACGCTCTCGCTCGCCTTTCAGGGAGCGATTCCTAACAGCAGAAGCAGCAGAGGCACAAACTGCATGACGAGAAGGGACAACGTAGAACACGTCTCTGTCCTGGCACATTTGCGTGTGCGATACTTCCCTCCGGGTCTTCGGGCCTTGCGAGGCTCTGTGTACTGCGAGCGCTGCTACTCGCAGCTGAGAAGGACCGTGGAGCTAGCGGCGAATCCGGAGAGCTCTTCGCTGCACTGCGCCGCTCGCAAGCGGCTTCGTTCTTCGCCTTCTGCCGTCCGGCGAGAGCTGAACTCCGGCGGTCAGCTGCAGCTCTGCCCAACAGCGTGTTCTCAGTTCTGCGGGCAAGCACGCCCTCTTGCCTTGGCCCCGAGAGCAAAGTCCCGAGCGAGCACTCGACTCAGTGCAATGCACCCAGAAGGACGCTCTCGCTCGCCTTTCAAGGAGCGATTCCTAACAGCAGAAGCAGCAGAGGCACAAACTGCATGACGAGAAGGGACAACGTAGAACACGTCTCTGTCCTGGCACATTTGCGTGTGCGATACTTCCCTCCGGGTCTTCGGGCCTTGCGAAGCTCTGTGTACTGCGAGCGCTGCTACTCGCAGCTGAGAAGGACCGTGGAGCTAGCGGCGAATTCGGAGAGCTCTTCGCTGCACTGCGCCGCTCGCAAGCGGCTTCGTTCTTCGCCTTCTGCCGTCCGCCGAGAGCTGAACTCCGGCGGTCACTTGCAGCTCTGCCCAACAGCGTGTTCTCAGTTCTGCGGGCAAGCACGCCCTCTTGCCTTGGCCCCGAGTGCAAAGTCCCGAGCGAGCACTCGACTCAGTGCAATGCACCCAGAAGGACGCTCTCGCTCGCCTTTCAGGGAGCGATTCCCAACAGCAGAAGCAGCAGAGGCACAAACTGCATGACGAGAAGGGACAACGTAGAACACGTCTCTGTCCTGGCACATTTCCGTGTGCCATACTTCCCTCCGGGTCTTCGGGCCTTGCGAAGCTCTGTGTACTGCGAGCGCTGCTACTCGCAGCTGAGAAGGACCGTGGAGCTAGCGGCGAATCCGGAGAGCTCTTCGCTGCACTGCGCCGCTCGCAAGCGGCTTCGTTCTTCGCCTTCTGCCGTCTGCCGAGAGCTGAACTCCGGCGGTCACTTGCAGCTCTGCCCAACAGCGTGTTCTCAGTTCTGCGGGCAAGCACGCCCTCTTGCCTTGGCCCCGAGTGCAAAGTCCCGAGCGAGCACTCGACTCAGTGCAATGCACCCAGAAGGACGCTCTCGCTCGCCTTTCAGGGAGCGATTCCCAACAGCAGAAGCAGCAGAGGCACAAACTGCATGACGAGAAGGGACAACGTAGAACACGTCTCTGTCCTGGCACATTTCCGTGTGCCATACTTCCCTCCGGGTCTTCGGGCCTTGCGAAGCTCTGTGTACTGCGAGCGCTGCTACTCGCAGCTGAGAAGGACCGTGGAGCTAGCGGCGAATTCGGAGAGCTCTTCGCTGCACTGCGCCGCTCGCAAGCGGCTTCGTTCTTCGCCTTCTGCCGTCCGGCGAGAGCTGAACTCCGGCGGTCACTTGCAGCTCTGCCCAACAGCGTGTTCTCAGTTCTGCGGGCAAGCACGCCCTCTTGCCTTGGCCCCGAGTGCAAAGTCCCGAGCGAGCACTCGACTCGGTGCAATGCACCCAGAAGGACGCTCTCGCTCGCCTTTCAGGGAGCGATTCCTAACAGCAGAAGCAGCAGAGGCACAAACTGCATGACGAGAAGGGACAACGTAGAACACGTCTCTGTCCTGGCACATTTCCGTGTGCCATACTTCCCTCCGGGTCTTCGGGCCTTGCGAAGCTCTGTGTACTGCGAGCGCTGCTACTCGCAGCTGAGAAGGACCGTGGAGCTAGCGGCGAATTCGGAGAGCTCTTCGCTGCACTGCGCCGCTCGCAAGCGGCTTCGTTCTTCGCCTTCTGCCGTCCGGCGAGAGCTGAACTCCGGCGGTCACTTGCAGCTCTGCCCAACAGCGTGTTCTCAGTTCTGCGGGCAAGCACGCCCTCTTGCCTTGGCCCCGAGTGCAAAGTCCCGAGCGAGCACTCGACTCAGTGCAATGCACCCAGAAGGACGCTCTCGCTCGCCTTTCAGGGAGCGATTCCTAACAGCAGAAGCAGCAGAGGCACAAACTGCATGACGAGAACGGACAACGTAGAACACGTCTCTGTCCTGGCACATTTGCGTGTGCGATACTTCCCTCCGGGTCTTCGGGCCTTGCGAAGCTCTGTGTACTGCGAGCGCTGCTACTCGCAGCTGAGAAGGACCGTGGAGCTAGCGGCGAATTCGGAGAGCTCTTCGCTGCACTGCGCCGCTCGCAAGCGGCTTCGTTCTTCGCCTTCTGCCGTCCGCCGAGAGCTGAACTCCGGCGGTCACTTGCAGCTCTGCCCAACAGCGTGTTCTCAGTTCTGCGGGCAAGCACGCCCTCTTGCCTTGGCCCCGAGTGCAAAGTCCCGAGCGAGCACTCGACTCAGTGCAATGCACCCAGAAGGACGCTCTCGCTCGCCTTTCAGGGAGCGATTCCCAACAGCAGAAGCAGCAGAGGCACAAACTGCATGACGAGAAGGGACAACGTAGAACACGTCTCTGTCCTGGCACATTTCCGTGTGCCATACTTCCCTCCGGGTCTTCGGGCCTTGCGAAGCTCTGTGTACTGCGAGCGCTGCTACTCGCAGCTGAGAAGGACCGTGGAGCTAGCGGCGAATCCGGAGAGCTCTTCGCTGCACTGCGCCGCTCGCAAGCGGCTTCGTTCTTCGCCTTCTGCCGTCCGCCGAGAGCTGAACTCCGGCGGTCACTTGCAGCTCTGCCCAACAGCGTGTTCTCAGCTCTGCGGGCAAGCACGCCCTCTTGCCTTGGCCCCGAGTGCAAAGTCCCGAGCGAGCACTCGACTCAGTGCAATGCACCCAGAAGGACGCTCTCGCTCGCCTTTCAGGGAGCGATTCCTAACAGCAGAAGCAGCAGAGGCACAAACTGCATGACGAGAACGGACAACGTAGAACACGTCTCTGTCCTGGCACATTTGCGTGTGCGATACTTCCCTCCGGGTCTTCGGGCCTTGCGAAGCTCTGTGTACTGCGAGCGCTGCTACTCGCAGCTGAGAAGGACCGTGGAGCTAGCGGCGAATTCGGAGAGCTCTTCGCTGCACTGCGCCGCTCGCAAGCGGCTTCGTTCTTCGCCTTCTGCCGTCCGCCGAGAGCTGAACTCCGGCGGTCACTTGCAGCTCTGCCCAACAGCGTGTTCTCAGTTCTGCGGGCAAGCACGCCCTCTTGCCTTGGCCCCGAGTGCAAAGTCCCGAGCGAGCACTCGACTCAGTGCAATGCACCCAGAAGGACGCTCTCGCTCGCCTTTCAGGGAGCGATTCCCAACAGCAGAAGCAGCAGAGGCACAAACTGCATGACGAGAAGGGACAACGTAGAACACGTCTCTGTCCTGGCACATTTCCGTGTGCCATACTTCCCTCCGGGTCTTCGGGCCTTGCGAAGCTCTGTGTACTGCGAGCGCTGCTACTCGCAGCTGAGAAGGACCGTGGAGCTAGCGGCGAATCCGGAGTGCTCTTCGCTGCACTGCGCCGCTCGCAAGCGGCTTCGTTCTTCGCCTTCTGCCGTCCGGCGAGAGCTGAACTCCGGCGGTCACTTGCAGCTCTGCCCAACAGCGTGTTCTCAGTTCTGCGGGCAAGCACGCCCTCTTGCCTTGGCCCCGAGTGCAAAGTCCCGAGCGAGCACTCGACTCAGTGCAATGCACCCAGAAGGACGCTCTCGCTCGCCTTTCAGGGAGCGATTCCCAACAGCAGAAGCAGCAGAGGCACAAACTGCATGACGAGAAGGGACAACGTAGAACACGTCTCTGTCCTGGCACATTTCCGTGTGCCATACTTCCCTCCGGGTCTTCGGGCCATGCGAAGCTCTGTGTACTGCGAGCGCTGCTACTCGCAGCTGAGAAGGACCGTGGAGCTAGCGGCGAATTCGGAGAGCTCTTCGCTGCACTGCGCCGCTCGCAAGCGGCTTCGTTCTTCGCCTTCTGCCGTCCGGCGAGAGCTGAACTCCGGCGGTCAGTTGCAGCTCTGCCCAACAGCGTGTTCTCAGTTTTGCGGGCAAGCACGCCCTCTTGCCTTGGCCCCGAGTGCAAAGTCCCGAGCGAGCACTCGACTCAGTGCAATGCACCCAGAAGGACGCTCTCGCTCGCCTTTCAGGGAGCGATTCCTAACAGCAGAAGCAGCAGAGGCACAAACTGCATGACGAGAAGGGACAACGTAGAACACGTCTCTGTCCTGGCACATTTCCGTGTGCGATGCTTCCCTCCGGGTCTTCGGGCCTTGCGAAGCTCTGTGTACTGCGAGCGCTGCTACTCGCAGCTGAGAAGGACCGTGGAGCTAGCGGCGAATTCGGAGAGCTCTTCGCTGCACTGCGCCGCTCGCAAGCGGCTTCGTTCTTCGCCTTCTGCCGTCCGGCGAGAGCTGAACTCCGGCGGTCACTTGCAGCTCTGCCCAACAGCGTGTTCTCAGTTCTGCGGGCAAGCACGCCCTCTTGCCTTGGCCCCGAGTGCAAAGTCCCGAGCGAGCACTCGACTCAGTGCAATGCACCCAGAAGGACGCTCTCGCTCGCCTTTCAGGGAGCGATTCCTAACAGCAGAAGCAGCAGAGGCACAAACTGCATGACGAGAAGGGACAACGTAGAACACGTCTCTGTCCTGGCACATTTGCGTGTGCGATACTTCCCTCCGGGTCTTCGGGCCTTGCGAAGCTCTGTGTACTGCGAGCGCTGCTACTCGCAGCTGAGAAGGACCGTGGAGCTAGCGGCGAATTCGGAGAGCTCTTCGCTGCACTGCGCCGCTCGCAAGCGGCTTCGTTCTTCGCCTTCTGCCGTCCGCCGAGAGCTGAACTCCGGCGGTCACTTGCAGCTCTGCCCAACAGCGTGTTCTCAGTTCTGCGGGCAAGCACGCCCTCTTGCCTTGGCCCCGAGTGCAAAGTCCCGAGCGAGCACTCGACTCAGTGCAATGCACCCAGAAGGACGCTCTCGCTCGCCTTTCAGGGAGCGATTCCCAACAGCAGAAGCAGCAGAGGCACAAACTGCATGACGAGAAGGGACAACGTAGAACACGTCTCTGTCCTGGCACATTTCCGTGTGCCATACTTCCCTCCGGGTCTTCGGGCCTTGCGAAGCTCTGTGTACTGCGAGCGCTGCTACTCGCAGCTGAGAAGGACCGTGGAGCTAGCGGCGAATTCGGAGAGCTCTTCGCTGCACTGCGCCGCTCGCAAGCGGCTTCGTTCTTCGCCTTCTGCCGTCCGGCGAGAGCTGAACTCCGGCGGTCACTTGCAGCTCTGCCCAACAGCGTGTTCTCAGTTCTGCGGGCAAGCACGCCCTCTTGCCTTGGCCCCGAGTGCAAAGTCCCGAGCGAGCACTCGACTCAGTGCAATGCACCCAGAAGGACGCTCTCGCTCGCCTTTCAGGGAGCGATTCCCAACAGCAGAAGCAGCAGAGGCACAAACTGCATGACGAGAACGGACAACGTAGAACACGTCTCTGTCCTGGCACATTTGCGTGTGCGATACTTCCCTCCGGGTCTTCGGGCCTTGCGAAGCTCTGTGTACTGCGAGCGCTGCTACTCGCAGCTGAGAAGGACCGTGGAGCTAGCGGCGAATTCGGAGAGCTCTTCGCTGCACTGCGCCGCTCGCAAGCGGCTTCGTTCTTCGCCTTCTGCCGTCCGCCGAGAGCTGAACTCCGGCGGTCACTTGCAGCTCTGCCCAACAGCGTGTTCTCAGTTCTGCGGGCAAGCACGCCCTCTTGCCTTGGCCCCGAGTGCAAAGTCCCGAGCGAGCACTCGACTCAGTGCAATGCACCCAGAAGGACGCTCTCGCTCGTCTTTCAGGGAGCGATTCCTAACAGCAGAAGCAGCAGAGGCACAAACTGCATGACGAGAAGGGACAACGTAGAACACGTCTCTGTCCTGGCACATTTGCGTGTGCGATACTTCCCTCCGGGTCTTCGGGCCTTGCGAAGCTCTGTGTACTGCGAGCGCTGCTACTCGCAGCTGAGAAGGACCGTGGAGCTAGCGGCGAATTCGGAGAGCTCTTCGCTGCACTGCGCCGCTCGCAAGCGGCTTCGTTCTTCGCCTTCTGCCGTCCGGCGAGAGCTGAACTCCGGCGGTCAGCTGCAGCTCTGCCCAACAGCGTGTTCTCAGTTCTGCGGGCAAGCACGCCCTCTTGCCTTGGCCCCGAGAGCAAAGTCCCGAGCGAGCACTCGACTCAGTGCAATGCACCCAGAAGGACGCTCTCGCTCGCCTTTCAGGGAGCGATTCCTAACAGCAGAAGCAGCAGAGGCACAAACTGCATGACGAGAAGGGACAACGTAGAACACGTCTCTGTCCTGGCACATTTGCGTGTGCGATACTTCCCTCCGGGTCTTCGGGCCTTGCGAGGCTCTGTGTACTGCGAGCGCTGCTACTCGCAGCTGAGAAGGACCGTGGAGCTAGCGGCGAATCCGGAGAGCTCTTCGCTGCACTGCGCCCCTCGCAAGCGGCTTCGTTCTTCGCCTTCTGCCGTCCGGCGAGAGCTGAACTCCGGCGGTCAGCTGCAGCTCTGCCCAACAGCGTGTTCTCAGTTCTGCGGGCAAGCACGTCCTCTTGCCTTGGCCCCGAGAGCAAAGTCCCGAGCGAGCACTCGACTCAGTGCAATGCACCCAGAAGGACGCTCTCGCTCGCCTTTCGAGGAGCGATTCTTAACAGCAGAAGCAGCAGAGGCACAAACTGCATGACGAGAAGGGACAACGTAGAACACGTCTCTGTCCTGGCACATTTTCGTGTGCGATACTTCCCTCCGGGTCTTCGGGCCTTGCGAAGCTCTGTGTACTGCGAGCGCTGCTACTCGCAGCTGAGAAGGACCGTGGAGCTAGCGGCGAATTCGGAGAGCTCTTCGCTGCACTGCGCCGCTCGCAAGCGGCTTCGTTCTTCGCCTTCTGCCGTCCGGCGAGAGCTGAACTCCGGCGGTCAGCTGCAGCTCTGCCCAACAGCGTGTTCTCAGTTCTGCGGGCAAGCACGCCCTCTTGCCTTGGCCCCGAGAGCAAAGTCCCGAGCGAGCACTCGACTCAGTGCAATGCACCCAGAAGGACGCTCTCGCTCGCCTTTCAAGGAGCGATTCCTAACAGCAGAAGCAGCAGAGGCACAAACTGCATGACGAGAAGGGACAACGTAGAACACGTCTCTGTCCTGGCACATTTGCGTGTGCGATACTTCCCTCCGGGTCTTCGGGCCTTGCGAGGCTCTGTGTTCTGCGAGCGCTGCTACTCGCAGCTGAGAAGGACCGTGGAGCTAGCGGCGAATTCGGAGAGCTCTTCGCTGCACTGCGCCGCTCGCAAGCGGCTTCGTTCTTCGCCTTCTGCCGTCCGGCGAGAGCTGAACTCCGGCGGTCACTTGCAGCTCTGCCCAACAGCGTGTTCTCAGTTCTGCGGGCAAGCACGCCCTCTTGCCTTGGCCCCGAGAGCAAAGTCCCGAGCGAGCACTCGACTCAGTGCAATGCACCCAGAAGGACGCTCTCGCTCGCCTTTCAAGGAGCGATTCCTAACAGCAGAAGCAGCAGAGGCACAAACTGCATGACGAGAAGGGACAACGTAGAACACGTCTCTGTCCTGGCACATTTGCGTGTGCGATACTTCCCTCCGGGTCTTCGGGCCTTGCGAGGCTCTGTGTTCTGCGAGCGCTGCTACTCGCAGCTGAGAAGGACCGTGGAGCTAGCGGCGAATTCGGAGAGCTCTTCGCTGCACTGCGCCGCTCGCAAGCGGCTTCGTTCTTCGCCTTCTGCCGTCCGCCGAGAGCTGAACTCCGGCGGTCACTTGCAGCTCTGCCCAACAGCGTGTTCTCAGTTCTGCGGGCAAGCACGCCCTCTTGCCTTGGCCCCGAGTGCAAAGTCCCGAGCGAGCACTCGACTCAGTGCAATGCACCCAGAAGGACGCTCTCGCTCGCCTTTCAGGGAGCGATTCCTAACAGCAGAAGCAGCAGAGGCACAAACTGCATGACGAGAAGGGACAACGTAGAACACGTCTCTGTCCTGGCACATTTCCGTGTGCCATACTTCCCTCCGGGTCTTCGGGCCTTGCGAAGCTCTGTGTACTGCGAGCGCTGCTACTCGCAGCTGAGAAGCACCGTGGAGCTAGCGGCGAATCCGGAGAGCTCTTCGCTGCACTGCGCCGCTCGCAAGCGGCTTCGTTCTTCGCCTTCTGCCGTCCGGCGAGAGCTGAACTCCGGCGGTCACTTGCAGCTCTGCCCAACAGCGTGTTCTCAGTTCTGCGGGCAAGCACGCCCTCTTGCCTTGGCCCCGAGTGCAAAGTCCCGAGCGAGCACTCGACTCAGTGCAATGCACCCAGAAGGACGCTCTCGCTCGCCTTTCAGGGAGCGATTCCCAACAGCAGAAGCAGCAGAGGCACAAACTGCATGACGAGAAGGGACAACGTAGAACACGTCTCTGTCCTGGCACATTTCCGTGTGCCATACTTCCCTCCGGGTCTTCGGGCCTTGCGAAGCTCTGTGTACTGCGAGCGCTGCTACTCGCAGCTGAGAAGGACCGTGGAGCTAGCGGCGAATCCGGAGAGCTCTTCGCTGCACTGCGCCGCTCGCAAGCGGCTTCGTTCTTCGCCTTCTGCCGTCCGGCGAGAGCTGAACTCCGGCGGTCAGCTGCAGCTCTGCCCAACAGCGTGTTCTCAGTTCTGCGGGCAAGCACGCCCTCTTGCCTTGGCCCCGAGTGCAAAGTCCCGAGCGAGCACTCGACTCAGTGCAATGCACCCAGAAGGACGCTCTCGCTCGCCTTTCAGGGAGCGATTCCCAACAGCAGAAGCAGCAGAGGCACAAACTGCATGACGAGAAGGGACAACGTAGAACACGTCTCTGTCCTGGCACATTTCCGTGTGCCATACTTCCCTCCGGGTCTTCGGGCCTTGCGAAGCTCTGTGTACTGCGAGCGCTGCTACTCGCAGCTGAGAAGGACCGTGGAGCTAGCGGTGAATCCGGAGAGCTCTTCGCTGCACTGCGCCGCTCGCAAGCGGCTTCGTTCTTCGCCTTCTGCCGTCCGCCGAGAGCTGAACTCCGGCGGTCACTTGCAGCTCTGCCCAACAGCGTGTTCTCAGTTCTGCGGGCAAGCACGCCCTCTTGCCTTGGCCCCGAGTGCAAAGTCCCGAGCGAGCACTCGACTCAGTGCAATGCACCCAGAAGGACGCTCTCGCTCGCCTTTCAAGGAGCGATTCCTAACAGCAGAAGCAGCAGAGGCACAAACTGCATGACGAGATGGGACAACGTAGAACACGTCTCTGTCCTGGCACATTTGCGTGTGCGATACTTCCCTCCGGGTCTTCGGGCCTTGCGAGGCTCTGTGTTCTGCGAGCGCTGCTACTCGCAGCTGAGAAGGACCGTGGAGCTAGCGGCGAATTCGGAGAGCTCTTCGCTGCACTGCGCCGCTCGCAAGCGGCTTCGTTCTTCGCCTTCTGCCGTCCGGCGAGAGCTGAACTCCAGCGGTCAGCTGCAGCTCTGCCCAACAGCGTGTTCTCAGTTCTGCGGGCAAGCACGCCCTCTTGCCTTGGCCCCGAGTGCAAAGTCCAGAGCGAGCACTCGACTCAGTGCAATGCACCCAGAAGGACGCTCTCGCTCGCCTTTCAAGGAGCGATTCCTAACCGCAGAAGCAGCAGAGGCACAAACTGCATGACGAGAAGGGACAACGTAGAACACGTCTCTGTCCTGGCACATTTGCGTGTGCGATACTTCCCTCCGGGTCTTCGGGCCTTGCGAGGCTCTGTGTTCTGCGAGCGCTGCTACTCGCAGCTGAGAAGGACCGTGGAGCTAGCGGCGAATTCGGAGAGCTCTTCGCTGCACTGCGCCGCTCGCAAGCGGCTTCGTTCTTCGCCTTCTGCCGTCCGGCGAGAGCTGAACTCCAGCGGTCAGCTGCAGCTCTGCCCAACAGCGTGTTCTCAGTTCTGCGGGCAAGCACGCCCTCTTGCCTTGGCCCCGAGTGCAAAGTCCCGAGCGAGCACTCGACTCAGTGCAATGCACCCAGAAGGACGCTCTCGCTCGCCTTTCAGGGAGCGATTCCCAACAGCAGAAGCAGCAGAGGCACAAACTGCATGACGAGAAGGGACAACGTAGAACACGTCTCTGTCCTGGCACATTTGCGTGTGCGATACTTCCCTCCGGGTCTTCGGGCCTTGCGAGGCTCTGTGTTCTGCGAGCGCTGCTACTCGCAGCTGAGAAGGACCGTGGAGCTAGCGGCGAATTCGGAGAGCTCTTCGCTGCACTGCGCCGCTCGCAAGCGGCTTCGTTCTTCGCCTTCTGCCGTCCGGCGAGAGCTGAACTCCAGCGGTCAGCTGCAGCTCTGCCCAACAGCGTGTTCTCAGTTCTGCGGGCAAGCACGCCCTCTTGCCTTGGCCCCGAGTGCAAAGTCCCGAGCGAGCACTCGACTCAGTGCAATGCACCCAGAAGGACGCTCTCGCTCGCCTTTCAAGGAGCGATTCCTAACCGCAGAAGCAGCAGAGGCACAAACTGCATGACGAGAAGGGACAACGTAGAACACGTCTCTGTCCTGGCACATTTGCGTGTGCGATACTTCCCTCCGGGTCTTCGGGCCTTGCGAGGCTCTGTGTACTGCGAGCGCTGCTACTCGCAGCTGAGAAGGACCGTGGATCTAGCGGCGAATTCGGAGAGCTCTTCGCTGCACTGCGCCGCTCGCAAGCGGCTTCGTTCTTCGCCTTCTGCCGTCCGGCGAGAGCTGAACTCCAGCGGTCAGCTGCAGCTCTGCCCAACAGCGTGTTCTCAGTTCTGCGGGCAAGCACGCCCTCTTGCCTTGGCCCCGAGTGCAAAGTCCCGAGCGAGCACTCGACTCAGTGCAATGCACCCAGAAGGACGCTCTCGCTCGCCTTTCAGGGAGCGATTCCCAACAGCAGAAGCAGCAGAGGCACAAACTGCATGACGAGAAGGGACAACGTAGAACACGTCTCTGTCCTGGCACATTTGCGTGTGCGATACTTCCCTCCGGGTCTTCGGGCCTTGCGAAGCTCTGTGTACTGCGAGCGCTGCTACTCGCAGCTGAGAAGGACCGTGGAGCTAGCGGCGAATCCGGAGAGCTCTTCGCTGCACTGCGCCGCTCGCAAGCGGCTTCGTTCTTCGCCTTCTGCCATCCGCCGAGAGCTGAACTCCGGCGGTCACTTGCAGCTCTGCCCAACAGCGTGTTCTCAGTTCTGCGGGCAAGCACGCCCTCTTGCCTTGGCCCCGAGTGCAAAGTCCCGAGCGAGCACTCGACTCAGTGCAATGCACCCAGAAGGACGCTCTCGCTCGCCTTTCAAGGAGCGATTCCTAACAGCAGAAGCAGCAGAGGCACAAACTGCATGACGAGAAGGGACAACGTAGAACACGTCTCTGTCCTGGCACATTTGCGTGTGCGATACTTCCCTCCGGGTCTTCGGGCCTTGCGAGGCTCTGTGTACTGCGAGCGCTGCTACTCGCAGCTGAGAAGGACCGTGGAGCTAGCGGCGAATCCGGAGAGCTCTTCGCTGCACTGCGCCGCTCGCAAGCGGCTTCGTTCTTCGCCTTCTGCCGTCCGCCGAGAGCTGAACTCCGGCGGTCACTTGCAGCTCTGCCCAACAGCGTGTTCTCAGTTCTGCGGGCAAGCACGCCCTCTTGCCTTGGCCCCGAGTGCAAAGTCCCGAGCGAGCACTCGACTCAGTGCAATGCACCCAGAAGGACGCTCTCGCTCGCCTTTCAAGGAGCGATTCCTAACAGCAGAAGCAGCAGAGGCACAAACTGCATGACGAGAAGGGACAACGTAGAACACGTCTCTGTCCTGGCACATTTTCGTGTGCGATACTTCCCTCCGGGTCTTCGGGCCTTGCGAGGCTCTGTGTACTGCGAGCGCTGCTACTCGCAGCTGAGAAGGACCGTGGAGCTAGCGGCGAATTCGGAGAGCTCTTCGCTGCACTGCGCCGCTCGCAAGCGGCTTCGTTCTTCGCCTTCTGCCGTCCGGCGAGAGCTGAACTCCGGCGGTCAGTTGCAGCTCTGCCCAACAGCGTGTTCTCAGTTCTGCGGGCAAGCACGCCCTCTTGCCTTGGCCCCGAGTGCAAAGTCCCGAGCGAGCACTCGACTCAGTGCAATGCACCCAGAAGGACGCTCTCGCTCGCCTTTCAAGGAGCGATTCCTAACAGCAGAAGCAGCAGAGGCACAAACTGCATGACGAGAAGGGACAACGTAGAACACGTCTCTGTCCTGGCACATTTTCGTGTGCGATACTTCCCTCCGGGTCTTCGGGCCTTGCGAAGCTCTGTGTACTGCGAGCGCTGCTACTCGCAGCTGAGAAGGACCGTGGAGCTAGCGGCGAATCCGGAGAGCTCTTCGCTGCACTGCGCCGCTCGCAAGCGGCTTCGTTCTTCGCCTTCTGCCGTCCGCCGAGAGCTGAACTCCAGCGGTCAGCTGCAGCTCTGCCCAACAGCGTGTTCTCAGTTCTGCGGGCAAGCACGCCCTCTTGCCTTGGCCCCGAGTGCAAAGTCCCCAGCGAGCACTCGACTCAGTGCAATGCACCCAGAAGGACGCTCTCGCTCGCCTTTCAAGGAGCGATTCCTAACAGCAGAAGCAGCAGAGGCACAAACTGCATGACGAGAAGGGACAACGTAGAACACGTCTCTGTCCTGGCACATTTGCGTGTGCGATACTTCCCTCCGGGTCTTCGGGCCTTGCGAGGCTCTGTGTACTGCGAGCGCTGCTACTCGCAGCTGAGAAGGACCGTGGAGCTAGCGGCGAATTCGGAGAGCTCTTCGCTGCACTGCGCCGCTCGCAAGCGGCTTCGTTCTTCGCCTTCTGCCGTCCGGCGAGAGCTGAACTCCAGCGGTCAGATGCAGCTCTGCCCAACAGCGTGTTCTCAGTTCTGCGGGCAAGCACGCCCTCTTGCCTTGGCCCCGAGTGCAAAGTCCCGAGCGAGCACTCGACTCAGTGCAATGCACCCAGAAGGACGCTCTCGCTCGCCTTTCAAGGAGCGATTCCTAACAGCAGAAGCAGCAGAGGCACAAACTGCATGACGAGAAGGGACAACGTAGAACACGTCTCTGTCCTGGCACATTTGCGTGTGCGATACTTCCCTCCGGGTCTTCGGGCCTTGCGAGGCTCTGTGTACTGCGAGCGCTGCTACTCGCAGCTGAGAAGGACCGTGGAGCTAGCGGCGAATCCGGAGAGCTCTTCGCTGCACTGCGCCGCTCGCAAGCGGCTTCGTTCTTCGCCTTCTGCCGTCCGCCGAGAGCTGAACTCCGGCGGTCACTTGCAGCTCTGCCCAACAGCGTGTTCTCAGTTCTGCGGGCAAGCACGCCCTCTTGCCTTGGCCCCGAGTGCAAAGTCCCGAGCGAGCACTCGACTCAGTGCAATGCACCCAGAAGGACGCTCTCGCTCGCCTTTCAAGGAGCGATTCCTAACAGCAGAAGCAGCAGAGGCACAAACTGCATGACGAGAAGGGACAACGTAGAACACGTCTCTGTCCTGGCACATTTTCGTGTGCGATACTTCCCTCCGGGTCTTCGGGCCTTGCGAGGCTCTGTGTACTGCGAGCGCTGCTACTCGCAGCTGAGAAGGACCGTGGAGCTAGCGGCGAATTCGGAGAGCTCTTCGCTGCACTGCGCCGCTCGCAAGCGGCTTCGTTCTTCGCCTTCTGCCGTCCGCCGAGAGCTGAACTCCGGCGGTCAGTTGCAGCTCTGCCCAACAGCGTGTTCTCAGTTCTGCGGGCAAGCACGCCCTCTTGCCTTGGCCCCGAGTGCAAAGTCCCGAGCGAGCACTCGACTCAGTGCAATGCACCCAGAAGGACGCTCTCGCTCGCCTTTCAAGGAGCGATTCCTAACAGCAGAAGCAGCAGAGGCACAAACTGCATGACGAGAAGGGACAACGTAGAACACGTCTCTGTCCTGGCACATTTGCGTGTGCGATACTTCCCTCCGGGTCTTCGGGCCTTGCGAGGCTCTGTGTACTGCGAGCGCTGCTACTCGCAGCTGAGAAGGACCGTGGAGCTAGCGGCGAATTCGGAGAGCTCTTCGCTGCACTGCGCCGCTCGCAAGCGGCTTCGTTCTTCGCCATCTGCCGTCCGGCGAGAGCTGAACTCCGGCGGTCACTTGCAGCTCTGCCCAACAGCGTGTTCTCAGTTCTGCGGGCAAGCACGCCCTCTTGCCTTGGCCCCGAGTGCAAAGTCCCGAGCGAGCACTCGACTCAGTGCAATGCACCCAGAAGGACGCTCTCGCTCGCCTTTCAAGGAGCGATTCCTAACAGCAGAAGCAGCAGAGGCACAAACTGCATGACGAGAAGGGACAACGTAGAACACGTCTCTGTCCTGGCACATTTTCGTGTGCGATACTTCCCTCCGGGTCTTCGGGCCTTGCGAGGCTCTGTGTACTGCGAGCGCTGCTACTCGCAGCTGAGAAGGACCGTGGAGCTAGCGGCGAATTCGGAGAGCTCTTCGCTGCACTGCGCCGCTCGCAAGCGGCTTCGTTCTTCGCCTTCTGCCGTCCGGCGAGAGCTGAACTCCAGCGGTCAGCTGCAGCTCTGCCCAACAGCGTGTTCTCAGTTCTGCGGGCAAGCACGCCCTCTTGCCTTGGCCCCGAGTGCAAAGTCCCGAGCGAGCACTCGACTCAGTGCAATGCACCCAGAAGGACGCTCTCGCTCGCCTTTCAAGGAGCGATTCCTAACAGCAGAAGCAGCAGAGGCACAAACTGCATGACGAGAAGGGACAACGTAGAACACGTCTCTGTCCTGGCACATTTTCGTGTGCGATACTTCCCTCCGGGTCTTCGGGCCTTGCGAGGCTCTGTGTACTGCGAGCGCTGCTACTCGCAGCTGAGAAGGACCGTGGAGCTAGCGGCGAATTCGGAGAGCTCTTCGCTGCACTGCGCCGCTCGCAAGCGGCTTCGTTCTTCGCCTTCTGCCGTCCGGCGAGAGCTGAACTCCAGCGGTCAGCTGCAGCTCTGCCCAACAGCGTGTTCTCAGTTCTGCGGGCAAGCACGCCCTCTTGCCTTGGCCCCGAGTGCAAAGTCCCGAGCGAGCACTCGACTCAGTGCAATGCACCCAGAAGGACGCTCTCGCTCACCTTTCAAGGAGCGATTCCTAACAGCAGAAGCAGCAGAGGCACAAACTGCATGACGAGAAGGGACAACGTAGAACACGTCTCTGTCCTGGCACATTTTCGTGTGCGATACTTCCCTCCGGGTCTTCGGGCCTTGCGAGGCTCTGTGTACTGCGAGCGCTGCTACTCGCAGCTGAGAAGGACCGTGGAGCTAGCGGCGAATTCGGAGAGCTCTTCGCTGCACTGCGCCGCTCGCAAGCGGCTTCGTTCTTCGCCTTCTGCCGTCCGGCGAGAGCTGAACTCCAGCGGTCAGATGCAGCTCTGCCCAACAGCGTGTTCTCAGTTCTGCGGGCAAGCACGCCCTCTTGCCTTGGCCCCGAGAGCAAAGTCTCGAGCGAGCACTCGACTCAGTGCAATGCACCCAGAAGGACGCTCTCGCTCGCCTTTCAAGGAGCGATTCCTAACAGCAGAAGCAGCAGAGGCACAAACTGCATGACGAGAAGGGACAACGTAGAACACGTCTCTGTCCTGGCACATTTGCGTGTGCGATACTTCCCTCCGGGTCTTCGGGCCTTGCGAGGCTCTGTGTACTGCGAGCACTGCTACTCGCAGCTGAGAAGGACCGTGGAGCTAGCGGCGAATTCGGAGAGCTCTTCGCTGCACTGCGCCGCTCGCAAGCGGCTTCGTTCTTCGCCATCTGCCGTCCGGCGAGAGCTGAACTCCAGCGGTCACTTGCAGCTCTGCCCAACAGCGTGTTCTCAGTTCTGCGGGCAAGCACGCCCTCTTGCCTTGGCCCCGAGTGCAAAGTCCCGAGCGAGCACTCGACTCAGTGCAATGCACCCAGAAGGACGCTCTCGCTCGCCTTTCAAGGAGCGATTCCTAACCGCAGAAGCAGCAGAGGCACAAACTGCATGACGAGAAGGGACAACGTAGAACACGTCTCTGTCCTGGCACATTTGCGTGTGCGATACTTCCCCTCCGGGTCTTCGGGCCTTGCGAGGCTCTGTGTACTGCGAGCGCTGCTACTCGCAGCTGAGAAGGACCGTGGAGCTAGCGGCGAATTCGGAGAGCTCTTCGCTGCACTGCGCCGCTCGCAAGCGGCTTCGTTCTTCGCCTTCTGCCGTCCGCCGAGAGCTGAACTCCGGCGGTCAGCTGCAGCTCTGCCCAACAGCGTGTTCTCAGTTCTGCGGGCAAGCACGCCCTCTTGCCTTGGCCCCGAGAGCAAAGTCCCGAGCGAGCACTCGACTCAGTGCAATGCACCCAGAAGGACGCTCTCGCTCGCCTTTCAAGGAGCGATTCCTAACAGCAGAAGCAGCAGAGGCACAAACTGCATGACGAGAAGGGACAACGTAGAACACGTCTCTGTCCTGGCACATTTGCGTGTGCGATACTTCCCTCCGGGTCTTCGGGCCTTGCGAGGCTCTGTGTACTGCGAGCGCTGCTACTCGCAGCTGAGAAGGACCGTGGAGCTAGCGGCGAATTCGGAGAGCTCTTCGCTGCACTGCGCCGCTCGCAAGCGGCTTCGTTCTTCGCCTTCTGCCGTCCGGCGAGAGCTGAACTCCGGCGGTCAGCTGCAGCTCTGCCCAACAGCGTGTTCTCAGTTCTGCGGGCAAGCACGCCCTCTTGCCTTGGCCCCGAGTGCAAAGTCCCGAGCGAGCACTCGACTCAGTGCAATGCACCCAGAAGGACGCTCTCGCTCGCCTTTCAGGGAGCGATTCCCAACAGCAGAAGCAGCAGAGGCACAAACTGCATGACGAGAAGGGACAACGTAGAACACGTCTCTGTCCTGGCACATTTCCGTGTGCCATACTTCCCTCCGGGTCTTCGGGCCTTGCGAAGCTCTGTGTACTGCGAGCGCTGCTACTCGCAGCTGAGAAGGACCGTGGAGCTAGCGGCGAATTCGGAGAGCTCTTCGCTGCACTGCGCCGCTCGCAAGCGGCTTCGTTCTTTGCCTTCTGCCGTCCGGCGAGAGCTGAACTCCAGCGGTCAGCTGCAGCTCTGCCCAACAGCGTGTTCTCAGTTCTGCGGGCAAGCACGCCCTCTTGCCTTGGCCCCGAGTGCAAAGTCCCGAGCGAGCACTCGACTCAGTGCAATGCACCCAGAAGGACGCTCTCGCTCGCCTTTCAAGGAGCGATTCCTAACAGCAGAAGCAGCAGAGGCACAAATTGCATGACGAGAAGGGACAACGTAGAACACGTCTCTGTCCTGGCACATTTGCGTGTGCGATACTTCCCTCCGGGTCTTCGGGCCTTGCGAGGCTCTGTGTACTGCGAGCGCTGCTACTCGCAGCTGAGAAGGGACCGTGGAGCTAGCGGCGAATTCGGAGAGCTCTTCGCTGCACTGCGCCGCTCGCAAGCGGCTTCGTTCTTCGCCTTCTGCCGTCCGGCGAGAGCTGAACTCCAGCGGTCAGCTGCAGCTCTGCCCAACAGCGTGTTCTCAGTTCTGCGGGCAAGCACGCCCTCTTGCCTTGGCCCCGAGTGCAAAGTCCCGAGCGAGCACTCGACTCAGTGCAATGCACCCAGAAGAGACGCTCTCGCTCGCCTTTCAAGGAGCGATTCCTAACAGCAGAAGCAGCAGAGGCACAAACTGCATGACGAGAAGGGACAACGTAGAACACGTCTCTGTCCTGGCACATTTCCGTGTGCCATACTTCCCTCCGGGTCTTCGGGCCTTGCGAAGCTCTGTGTACTGCGAGCGCTGCTACTTCGCAGCTGAGAAGGACCGTGGAGCTAGCGGCGAATTCGGAGAGCTCTTCGCCGCACTGCGCCGCTCGCAAGCGGCTTCGTTCTTCGCCTTCTGCCGTCCGGCGAGAGCTGAACTCCGGCGGTCACTTGCAGCTCTGCCCAACAGCGTGTTCTCAGTTCTGCGGGCAAGCACGCCCTCTTGCCTTGGCCCCGAGTGCAAAGTCCCGAGCGAGCACTCGACTCAGTGCAATGCACCCAGAAGGACGCTCTCGCTCGCCTTTCAGGGAGCGATTCCCAACAGCAGAAGCAGCAGAGGCACAAACTGCATGACGAGAAGGGACAACGTAGAACACGTCTCTGTCCTGGCACATTTCCGTGTGCCATACTTCCCTCCGGGTCTTCGGGCCTTGCGAAGCTCTGTGTACTGCGAGCGCTGCTACTCGCAGCTGAGAAGGACCGTGGAGCTAGCGGCGAATCCGGAGAGCTCTTCGCTGCACTGCGCCGCTCGCAAGCGGCTTCGTTCTTCGCCTTCTGCCGTCCGCCGAGAGCTGAACTCCGGCGGTCACTTGCAGCTCTGCCCAACAGCGTGTTCTCAGTTCTGCGGGCAAGCACGCCCTCTTGCCTTGGCCCCGAGTGCAAAGTCCCGAGCGAGCACTCGACTCAGTGCAATGCACCCAGAAGGACGCTCTCGCTCGCCTTTCAGGGAGCGATTCCTAACAGCAGAAGCAGCAGAGGCACAAACTGCATGACGAGAAGGAACAACGTAGAACACGTCTCTGTCCTGGCACATTTCCGTGTGCCATACTTCCCTCCGGGTCTTCGGGCCTTGCGAAGCTCTGTGTACTGCGAGCGCTGCTACTCGCAGCTGAGAAGGACCGTGGAGCTAGCGGTGAATCCGGAGAGCTCTTCGCTGCACTGCGCCGCTCGCAAGCGGCTTCGTTCTTCGCCTTCTGCCGTCCGCCGAGAGCTGAACTCCGGCGGTCACTTGCAGCTCTGCCCAACAGCGTGTTCTCAGTTCTGCGGGCAAGCACGCCCTCTTGCCTTGGCCCCGAGTGCAAAGTCCCGAGCGAGCACTCGACTCAGTGCAATGCACCCAGAAGGACGCTCTCGCTCGCCTTTCAAGGAGCGATTCCTAACAGCAGAAGCAGCAGAGGCACAAACTGCATGACGAGAAGGGACAACGTAGAACACGTCTCTGTCCTGGCACATTTGCGTGTGCGATACTTCCCTCCGGGTCTTCGGGCCTTGCGAGGCTCTGTGTACTGCGAGCGCTGCTACTCGCAGCTGAGAAGGACCGTGGAGCTAGCGGCGAAATCGGAGAGCTCTTCGCCGCACTGCGCCGCTCGCAAGCGGCTTCGTTCTTCGCCTTCTGCCGTCCGGCGAGAGCTGAACTCCGGCGGTCACTTGCAGCTCTGCCCAACAGCGTGTTCTCAGTTCTGCGGGCAAGCACGCCCTCTTGCCTTGGCCCCGAGTGCAAAGTCCCGAGCGAGCACTCGACTCAGTGCAATGCACCCAGAAGGACGCTCTCGCTCGCCTTTCAGGGAGCGATTCCTAACAGCAGAAGCAGCAGAGGCACAAACTGCATGACGAGAAGGGACAACGTAGAACACGTCTCTGTCCTGGCACATTTCCGTGTGCCATACTTCCCTCCGGGTCTTCGGGCCTTGCGAAGCTCTGTGTACTGCGAGCGCTGCTACTCGCAGCTGAGAAGGACCGTGGAGCTAGCGGCGAATTCGGAGAGCTCTTCGCTGCACTGCGCCGCTCGCAAGCGGCTTCGTTCTTCGCCTTCTGCCGTCCGGCGAGAGCTGAACTCCGGCGGTCAGTTGCAGCTCTGCCCAACAGCGTGTTCTCAGTTCTGCGGGCAAGCACGCCCTCTTGCCTTGGCCCCGAGTGCAAAGTCCCGAGCGAGCACTCGACTCAGTGCAATGCACCCAGAAGGACGCTCTCGCTCGCCTTTCAGGGAGCGATTCCCAACAGCAGAAGCAGCAGAGGCACAAACTGCATGACGAGAAGGGACAACGTAGAACACGTCTCTGTCCTGGCACATTTGCGTGTGCGATACTTCCCTCCGGGTCTTCGGGCCTTGCGAGGCTCTGTGTACTGCGAGCGCTGCTACTCGCAGCTGAGAAGGACCGTGGAGCTAGCGGCGAATTCGGAGAGCTCTTCGCTGCACTGCGCCGCTCGCAAGCGGCTTCGTTCTTCGCCTTCTGCAGTCCGGCGAGAGCTGAACTCCAGCGGTCAGCTGCAGCTCTGCCCAACAGCGTGTTCTCAGTTCTGCGGGCAAGCACGCCCTCTTGCCTTGGCCCCGAGTGCAAAGTCCCGAGCGAGCACTCGACTCAGTGCAATGCACCCAGAAGGACGCTCTCGCTCGCCTTTCAAGGAGCGATTCCTAACAGCAGAAGCAGCAGAGGCACAAACTGCATGACGAGAAGGGACAACGTAGAACACGTCTCTGTCCTGGCACATTTGCGTGTGCGATACTTCCCTCCGGGTCTTCGGGCCTTGCGAGGCTCTGTGTACTGCGAGCGCTGCTACTCGCAGCTGAGAAGGACCGTGGAGCTAGCGGCGAATTCGGAGAGCTCTTCGCTGCACTGCGCCCCTCGCAAGCGGCTTCGTTCTTCGCCTTCTGCCGTCCGGCGAGAGCTGAACTCCAGCGGTCAGCTGCAGCTCTGCCCAACAGCGTGTTCTCAGTTCTGCGGGCAAGCACGCCCTCTTGCCTTGGCCCCGAGTGCAAAGTCCCGAGCGAGCACTCGACTCAGTGCAATGCACCCAGAAGGACGCTCTCGCTCGCCTTTCAAGGAGCGATTCCTAACAGCAGAAGCAGCAGAGGCACAAACTGCATGACGAGAAGGGACAACGTAGAACACGTCTCTGTCCTGGCACATTTGCGTGTGCGATACTTCCCTCCGGGTCTTCGGGCCTTGCGAAGCTCTGTGTACTGCGAGCGCTGCTACTCGCAGCTGAGAAGGACCGTGGAGCTAGCGGCGAATTCGGAGAGCTCTTCGCTGCACTGCGCCGCTCGCAAGCGGCTTCGTTCTTCGCCTTCTGCCGTCCGGCGAGAGCTGAACTCCAGCGGTCAGCTGCAGCTCTGCCCAACAGCGTGTTCTCAGTTCTGCGGGCAAGCACGCCCTCTTGCCTTGGCCCCGAGTGCAAAGTCCCGAGCGAGCACTCGACTCAGTGCAATGCACCCAGAAGGACGCTCTCGCTCGCCTTTCAAGGAGCGATTCCTAACAGCAGAAGCAGCAGAGGCACAAACTGCATGACGAGAAGGGACAACGTAGAACACGTCTCTGTCCTGGCACATTTGCGTGTGCGATACTTCCCTCCGGGTCTTCGGGCCTTGCGAGGCTCTGTGTACTGCGAGCGCTGCTACTCGCAGCTGAGAAGGACCGTGGAGCTAGCGGCGAATTCGGAGAGCTCTTCGCTGCACTGCGCCGCTCGCAAGCGGCTTCGTTCTTCGCCTTCTGCCGTCCGGCGAGAGCTGAACTCCAGCGGTCAGCTGCAGCTCTGCCCAACAGCATGTTCTCAGTTCTGCGGGCAAGCACGCCCTCTTGCCTTGGCCCCGAGTGCAAAGTCCCGAGCGAGCACTCGACTCAGTGCAATGCACCCAGAAGGACGCTCTCGCTCGCCTTTCAAGGAGCGATTCCTAACAGCAGAAGCAGCAGAGGCACAAATTGCATGACGAGAAGGGACAACGTAGAACACGTCTCTGTCCTGGCACATTTGCGTGTGCGATACTTCCCTCCGGGTCTTCGGGCCTTGCGAGGCTCTGTGTGCTGCGAGCGCTGCTACTCGCAGCTGAGAAGGACCGTGGAGCTAGCGGCGAATTCGGAGAGCTCTTCGCTGCACTGCGCCGCTCGCAAGCGGCTTCGTTCTTCGCCTTCTGCCGTCCGGCGAGAGCTGAACTCCAGCGGTCAGCTGCAGCTCTGCCCAACAGCGTGTTCTCAGTTCTGCGGGCAAGCACGCCCTCTTGCCTTGGCCCCGAGTGCAAAGTCCCGAGCGAGCACTCGACTCAGTGCAATGCACCCAGAAGGACGCTCTCGCTCGCCTTTCAAGGAGCGATTCCTAACAGCAGAAGCAGCAGAGGCACAAACTGCATGACGAGAAGGGACAACGTAGAACACGTCTCTGTCCTGACACATTTCCGTGTGCCATACTTCCCTCCGGGTCTTCGGGCCTTGCGAAGCTCTGTGTACTGCGAGCGCTGCTACTCGCAGCTGAGAAGGACCGTGGAGCTAGCGGCGAATTCGGAGAGCTCTTCGCTGCACTGCGCCGCTCGCAAGCGGCTTCGTTCTTCGCCTTCTGCCGTCCGGCGAGAGCTGAACTCCGGCGGTCACTTGCAGCTCTGCCCAACAGCGTGTTCTCAGTTCTGCGGGCAAGCACGCCCTCTTGCCTTGGCCCCGAGTGCAAAGTCCCGAGCGAGCACTCGACTCAGTGCAATGCACCCAGAAGGACGCTCTCGCTCGCCTTTCAAGGAGCGATTCCTAACAGCAGAAGCAGCAGAGGCACAAACTGCATGACGAGAAGGGACAACGTAGAACACGTCTCTGTCCTGGCACATTTGCGTGTGCGATACTTCCCTCCGGGTCTTCGGGCCTTGCGAGGCTCTGTGTACTGCGAGCGCTGCTACTCGCAGCTGAGAAGGACCGTGGAGCTAGCGGCGAAATCGGAGAGCTCTTCGCCGCACTGCGCCGCTCGCAAGCGTCTTCGTTCTTCGCCTTCTGCCGTCCGGCGAGAGCTGAACTCCGGCGGTCAGCTGCAGCTCTGCCCAACAGCGTGTTCTCAGTTCTGCGGGCAAGCACGCCCTCTTGCCTTGGCCCCGAGTGCAAAGTCCCGAGCGAGCACTCGACTCAGTGCAATGCACCCAGAAGGACGCTCTCGCTCGCCTTTCAGGGAGCGATTCCTAACAGCAGAAGCAGCAGAGGCACAAACTGCATGACGAGAAGGGACAACGTAGAACACGTCTCTGTCCTGGCACATTTCCGTGTGCCATACTTCCCTCCGGGTCTTCGGGCCTTGCGAAGCTCTGTGTACTGCGAGCGCTGCTACTCGCAGCTGAGAAGGACCGTGGAGCTAGCGGCGAATCCGGAGAGCTCTTCGCTGCACTGCGCCGCTCGCAAGCGGCTTCGTTCTTCGCCTTCTGCCGTCCGCCGAGAGCTGAACTCCGGCGGTCACTTGCAGCTCTGCCCAACAGCGTGTTCTCAGTTCTGCGGGCAAGCACGCCCTCTTGCCTTGGCCCCGAGTGCAAAGTCCCGAGCGAGCACTCGACTCAGTGCAATGCACCCAGAAGGACGCTCTCGCTCGCCTTTCAGGGAGCGATTCCCAACAGCAGAAGCAGCAGAGGCACAAACTGCATGACGAGAAGGGACAACGTAGAACACGTCTCTGTCCTGGCACATTTCCGTGTGCCATACTTCCCTCCGGGTCTTCGGGCCTTGCGAAGCTCTGTGTACTGCGAGCGCTGCTACTCGCAGCTGAGAAGGACCGTGGAGCTAGCGGCGAATCCGGAGAGCTCTTCGCTGCACTGCGCCGCTCGCAAGCGGCTTCGTTCTTCGCCTTCTGCCGTCCGGCGAGAGCTGAACTCCGGCGGTCAGCTGCAGCTCTGCCCAACAGCGTGTTCTCAGTTCTGCGGGCAAGCACGCCCTCTTGCCTTGGCCCCGAGTGCAAAGTCCCGAGCGAGCACTCGACTCAGTGCAATGCACCCAGAAGGACGCTCTCGCTCGCCTTTCAGGGAGCGATTCCCAACAGCAGAAGCAGCAGAGGCACAAACTGCATGACGAGAAGGGACAACGTAGAACACGTCTCTGTCCTGGCACATTTCCGTGTGCCATACTTCCCTCCGGGTCTTCGGGCCTTGCGAAGCTCTGTGTACTGCGAGCGCTGCTACTCGCAGCTGAGAAGGACCGTGGAGCTAGCGGCGAATCCGGAGAGCTCTTCGCTGCACTGCGCCGCTCGCAAGCGGCTTCGTTCTTCGCCTTCTGCCGTCCGCCGAGAGCTGAACTCCGGCGGTCACTTGCAGCTCTGCCCAACAGCGTGTTCTCAGTTCTGCGGGCAAGCACGCCCTCTTGCCTTGGCCCCGAGTGCAAAGTCCCGAGCGAGCACTCGACTCAGTGCAATGCACCCAGAAGGACGCTCTCGCTCGCCTTTCAAGGAGCGATTCCTAACAGCAGAAGCAGCAGAGGCACAAACTGCATGACGAGAAGGGACAACGTAGAACACGTCTCTGTCCTGGCACATTTGCGTGTGCGATACTTCCCTCCGGGTCTTCGGGCCTTGCGAGGCTCTGTGTACTGCGAGCGCTGCTACTCGCAGCTGAGAAGGACCGTGGAGCTAGCGGCGAATTCGGAGAGCTCTTCGCTGCACTGCGCCGCTCGCAAGCGGCTTCGTTCTTCGCCTTCTGCCGTCCGGCGAGAGCTGAACTCCGGCGGTCAGTTGCAGCTCTGCCCAACAGCGTGTTCTCAGTTCTGCGGGCAAGCACGCCCTCTTGCCTTGGCCCCGAGTGCAAAGTCCCGAGCGAGCACTCGACTCAGTGCAATGCACCCAGAAGGACGCTCTCGCTCGCCTTTCAAGGAGCGATTCCTAACCGCAGAAGCAGCAGAGGCACAAACTGCATGACGAGAAGGGACAACGTAGAACACGTCTCTGTCCTGGCACATTTGTGTGTGCGATACTTCCCTCCGGGTCTTCGGGCCTTGCGAGGCTCTGTGTTCTGCGAGCGCTGCTACTCGCAGCTGAGAAGGACCGTGGAGCTAGCGGCGAATTCGGAGAGCTCTTCGCTGCACTGCGCCGCTCGCAAGCGGCTTCGTTCTTCGCCTTCTGCCGTCCGGCGAGAGCTGAACTCCAGCGGTCAGCTGCAGCTCTGCCCAACAGCGTGTTCTCAGTTCTGCGGGCAAGCACGCCCTCTTGCCTTGGCCCCGAGTGCAAAGTCCCGAGCGAGCACTCGACTCAGTGCAATGCACCCAGAAGGACGCTCTCGCTCGCCTTTCAAGGAGCGATTCCTAACAGCAGAAGCAGCAGAGGCACAAACTGCATGACGAGAAGGGACAACGTAGAACACGTCTCTGTCCTGGCACATTTGCGTGTGCGATACTTCCCTCCGGGTCTTCGGGCCTTGCGAGGCTCTGTGTACTGCGAGCGCTGCTACTCGCAGCTGAGAAGGACCGTGGAGCTAGCGGCGAATTCGGAGAGCTCTTCGATGCACTGCGCCGCTCGCAAGCGGCTTCGTTCTTCGCCTTCTGCCGTCCGGCGAGAGCTGAACTCCGGCGGTCACTTGCAGCTCTGCCCAACAGCGTGTTCTCAGTTCTGCGGGCAAGCACGCCCTCTTGCCTTGGCCCCGAGTGCAAAGTCCCGAGCGAGCACTCGACTCAGTGCAATGCACCCAGAAGGACGCTCTCGCTCGCCTTTCAAGGAGCGATTCCTAACAGCAGAAGCAGCAGAGGCACAAACTGCATGACGAGAAGGGACAACGTAGAACACGTCTCTGTCCTGGCACATTTCCGTGTGCCATACTTCCCTCCGGGTCTTCGGGGCTTGCGAAGCTCTGTGTACTGCGAGCGCTGCTACTCGCAGCTGAGAAGGACCGTGGAGCTAGCGGCGAATCCGGAGAGCTCTTCGCTGCACTGCGCCGCTCGCAAGCGGCTTCGTTCTTCGCCTTCTGCCGTCCGCCGAGAGCTGAACTCCGGCGGTCACTTGCAGCTCTGCCCAACAGCGTGTTCTCAGTTCTGCGGGCAAGCACGCCCTCTTGCCTTGGCCCCGAGTGCAAAGTCCCGAGCGAGCCCTCGACTCAGTGCAATGCACCCAGAAGGACGCTCTCGCTCGCCTTTCAAGGAGCGATTCCTAACAGCAGAAGCAGCAGAGGCACAAACTGCATGACGAGAAGGGACAACGTAGAACACGTCTCTGTCCTGGCACATTTGCGTGTGCGATACTTCCCTCCGGGTCTTCGGGCCTTGCGAGGCTCTGTGTACTGCGAGCGCTGCTACTCGCAGCTGAGAAGGACCGTGGAGCTAGCGGCGAATTCGGAGAGCTCTTCGCTGCACTGCGCCCCTCGCAAGCGGCTTCGTTCTTCGCCTTCTGCCGTCCGGCGAGAGCTGAACTCCAGCGGTCAGCTGCAGCTCTGCCCAACAGCGTGTTCTCAGTTCTGCGGGCAAGCACGCCCTCTTGCCTTGGCCCCGAGTGCAAAGTCCCGAGCGAGCACTCGACTCAGTGCAATGCACCCAGAAGGACGCTCTCGCTCGCCTTTCAAGGAGCGATTCCTAACAGCAGAAGCAGCAGAGGTACAAATTGCATGACGAGAAGGGACAACGTAGAACACGTCTCTGTCCTGGCACATTTGCGTGTGCGATACTTCCCTCCGGGTCTTCGGGCCTTGCGAGGCTCTGTGTACTGCGAGCGCTGCTACTCGCAGCTGAGAAGGACCGTGGAGCTAGCGGCGAATTCGGAGAGCTCTTCGCTGCACTGCGCCGCTCGCAAGCGGCTTCGTTCTTTCGCCTTCTGCCGTCCGGCGAGAGCTGAACTCCAGCGGTCAGCTGCAGCTCTGCCCAACAGCATGTTCTCAGTTCTGCGGGCAAGCACGCCCTCTTGCCTTGGCCCCGAGTGCAAAGTCCCGAGCGAGCACTCGACTCAGTGCAATGCACCCAGAAGGACGCTCTCGCTCGCCTTTCAAGGAGCGATTCCTAACAGCAGAAGCAGCAGAGGCACAAATTGCATGACGAGAAGGGACAACGTAGAACACGTCTCTGTCCTGGCACATTTGCGTGTGCGATACTTCCCTCCGGGTCTTCGGGCCTTGCGAGGCTCTGTGTGCTGCCGAGCGCTGCTACTCGCAGCTGAGAAGGACCGTGGAGCTAGCGGCGAATCCGGAGAGCTCTTCGCTGCACTGCGCCGCTCGCAAGCGGCTTCGTTCTTCGCCTTCTGCCGTCCGGCGAGAGCTGAACTCCGGCGGTCAGCTGCAGCTCTGCCCAACAGCGTGTTCTCAGTTCTGCGGGCAAGCACGCCCTCTTGCCTTGGCCCCGAGTGCAAAGTCCCGAGCGAGCACTCGACTCAGTGCAATGCACCCAGAAGGACGCTCTCGCTCGCCTTTCAGGGAGCGATTCCCAACAGCAGAAGCAGCAGAGGCACAAACTGCATGACGAGAAGGGACAACGTAGAACACGTCTCTGTCCTGGCACATTTCCGTGTGCCATACTTCCCTCCGGGTCTTCGGGCCTTGCGAAGCTCTGTGTACTGCGAGCGCTGCTACTCGCAGCTGAGAAGGACCGTGGAGCTAGCGGTGAATCCGAGAGCTCTTCGCTGCACTGCGCCGCTCGCAAGCGGCTTCGTTCTTCGCCTTCTGCCGTCCGCCGAGAGCTGAACTCCGGCGGTCACTTGCAGCTCTGCCCAACAGCGTGTTCTCAGTTCTGCGGGCAAGCACGCCCTCTTGCCTTGGCCCCGAGTGCAAAGTCCCGAGCGAGCACTCGACTCAGTGCAATGCACCCAGAAGGACGCTCTCGCTCGCCTTTCAAGGAGCGATTCCTAACAGCAGAAGCAGCAGAGGCACAAACTGCATGACGAGAAGGGACAACGTAGAACACGTCTCTGTCCTGGCACATTTGCGTGTGCGATACTTCCCTCCGGGTCTTCGGGCCTTGCGAGGCTCTGTGTACTGCGAGCGCTGCTACTCGCAGCTGAGAAGGACCGTGGAGCTAGCGGCGAATTCGGAGAGCTCTTCGCTGCACTGCGCCGCTCGCAAGCGGCTTCGTTCTTCGCCTTCTGCCGTCCGCCGAGAGCTGAACTCCGGCGGTCAGTTGCAGCTCTGCCCAACAGCGTGTTCTCAGTTCTGCGGGCAAGCACGCCCTCTTGCCTTGGCCCCCGAGTGCAAAGTCCCGAGCGAGCACTCGACTCAGTGCAATGCACCCAGAAGGACGCTCTCGCTCGCCTTTCAAGGAGCGATTCCTAACCGCAGAAGCAGCAGAGGCACAAACTGCATGACGAGAAGGGACAACGTAGAACACGTCTCTGTCCTGGCACATTTGTGTGTGCGATACTTCCCTCCGGGTCTTCGGGCCTTGCGAGGCTCTGTGTTCTGCGAGCGCTGCTACTCGCAGCTGAGAAGGACCGTGGAGCTAGCGGCGAATTCGGAGAGCTCTTCGCTGCACTGCGCCGCTCGCAAGCGGCTTCGTTCTTCGCCTTCTGCCGTCCGGCGAGAGCTGAACTCCAGCGGTCAGCTGCAGCTCTGCCCAACAGCGTGTTCTCAGTTCTGCGGGCAAGCACGCCCTCTTGCCTTGGCCCCGAGTGCAAAGTCCCGAGCGAGCACTCGACTCAGTGCAATGCACCCAGAAGGACGCTCCTCGCTCGCCTTTCAAGGAGCGATTCCTAACAGCAGAAGCAGCAGAGGCACAAACTGCATGACGAGAAGGGACAACGTAGAAACACGTCTCTGTCCTGGCACATTTGCGTGTGCGATACTTCCCTCCGGGTCTTCGGGCCTTGCGAGGCTCTGTGTACTGCGAGCGCTGCTACTCGCAGCTGAGAAGGACCGTGGAGCTAGCGGCGAATTCGAGAGCTCTTCGATGCACTGCGCCGCTCGCAAGCGGCTTCGTTCTTCGCCTTCTGCCGTCCGGCGAGAGCTGAACTCCGGCGGTCACTTGCAGCTCTGCCCAACAGCGTGTTCTCAGTTCTGCGGGCAAGCACGCCCTCTTGCCTTGGCCCCGAGTGCAAAGTCCCGAGCGAGCACTCGACTCAGTGCAATGCACCCAGAAGGACGCTCTCGCTCGCCTTTCAAGGAGCGATTCCTAACAGCAGAAGCAGCAGAGGCACAAACTGCATGACGAGAAGGACAACGTAGAACACGTCTCTGTCCTGGCACATTTCCGTGTGCCATACTTCCCTCCGGGTCTTCGGGCCTTGCGAAGCTCTGTGTACTGCGAGCGCTGCTACTCGCAGCTGAGAAGGACCGTGGAGCTAGCGGCGAATCCGGAGAGCTCATTCGCTGCACTGCGCCGCTCGCAAGCGGCTTCGTTCTTCGCCTTCTGCCGTCCGCCGAGAGCTGAACTCCGGCGGTCACTTGCAGCTCTGCCCAACAGCGTGTTCTCAGTTCTGCGGGCAAGCACGCCCTCTTGCCTTGGCCCCGAGTGCAAAGTCCCGAGCGAGCACTCGACTCAGTGCAATGCACCCAGAAGGACGCTCTCGCTCGCCTTTCAAGGAGCGATTCCTAACAGCAGAAGCAGCAGAGGCACAAACTGCATGACGAGAAGGGACAACGTAGAACACGTCTCTGTCCTGGCACATTTGCGTGTGCGATACTTCCCTCCGGGTCTTCGGGCCTTGCGAGGCTCTGTGTACTGCGAGCGCTGCTACTCGCAGCTGAGAAGGACCGTGGAGCTAGCGGCGGAATTCGGAGAGCTCTTCGCTGCACTGCGCCGCTCGCAAGCGGCTTCGTTCTTCGCCTTCTGCCGTCCGCCGAGAGCTGAACTCCAGCGGTCAGCTGCAGCTCTGCCCAACAGCGTGTTCTCAGTTCTGCGGGCAAGCACGCCCTCTTGCCTTGGCCCCGAGAGCAAAGTCCCGAGCGAGCACTCGACTCAGTGCAATGCACCCAGAAGGACGCTCTCGCTCGCCTTTCAAGGAGCGATTCCTAACAGCAGAAGCAGCAGAGGCACAAACTGCATGACGAGAAGGGACAACGTAGAACACGTCTCTGTCCTGGCACATTTGTGTGTGCGATACTTCCCTCCGGGTCTTCGGGCCTTGCGAGGCTCTGTGTTCTGCGAGCGCTGCTACTCGCAGCTGAGAAGGACCGTGGAGCTAGCGGCGAATTCGGAGAGCTCTTCGCTGCACTGCGCCGCTCGCAAGCGGCTTCGTTCTTCGCCTTCTGCCGTCCGGCGAGAGCTGAACTCCAGCGGTCAGCTGCAGCTCTGCCCAACAGCGTGTTCTCAGTTCTGCGGGCAAGCACGCCCTCTTGCCTTGGCCCCGAGTGCAAAGTCCCGAGCGAGCACTCGACTCAGTGCAAATGCACCAGAAGGACGCTCTCGCTCGCCTTTCAAGGAGCGATTCCTAACAGCAGAAGCAGCAGAGGCACAAACTGCATGACGAGAAGGGGACAACGTAGAACACGTCTCTGTCCTGGCACATTTCCGTGTGCCATACTTCCCTCCGGGTCTTCGGGCCTTGCGAAGCTCTGTGTACTGCGAGCGCTGCTACTCGCAGCTGAGAAGGACCGTGGAGCTAGCGGCGAATCCGGAGAGCTCTTCGCTGCACTGCGCCGCTCGCAAGCGGCTTCGTTCTTCGCCTTCTGCCGTCCGCCGAGAGCTGAACTCCGGCGGTCACTTGCAGCTCTGCCCAACAGCGTGTTCTCAGTTCTGCGGGCAAGCACGCCCTCTTGCCTTGGCCCCGAGTGCAAAGTCCCGAGCGAGCCCTCGACTCAAGTGCAATGCACCCAGAAGGACGCTCTCGCTCGCCTTTCAAGGAGCGATTCCTAACAGCAGAAGCAGCAGAGGCACAAACTGCATGACGAGAAGGGACAACGTAGAACACGTCTCTGTCCTGGCACATTTGCGTGTGCGATACTTCCCTCCGGGTCTTCGGGCCTTGCGAGGCTCTGTGTACTGCGAGCGCTGCTACTCGCAGCTGAGAAGGACCGTGGAGCTAGCGGCGAATTCGGAGAGCTCTTCGCTGCACTGCGCCCCTCGCAAGCGGCTTCGTTCTTCGCCTTCTGCCGTCCGGCGAGAGCTGAACTCCAGCGGTCAGCTGCAGCTCTGCCCAACAGCGTGTTCTCAGTTCTGCGGGCAAGCACGCCCTCTTGCCTTGGCCCCGAGTGCAAAGTCCCGAGCGAGCACTCGACTCAGTGCAATGCACCCAGAAGGACGCTCTCGCTCGCCTTTCAAGGAGCGATTCCTAACAGCAGAAGCAGCAGAGGTACAAATTGCATGACGAGAAGGGACAACGTAGAACACGTCTCTGTCCTGGCACATTTGCGTGTGCGATACTTCCCTCCGGGTCTTCGGGCCTTGCGAGGCTCTGTGTACTGCGAGCGCTGCTACTCGCAGCTGAGAAGGACCGTGGAGCTAGCGGCGAATTCGGAGAGCTCTTCGCTGCACTGCGCCGCTCGCAAGCGGCTTCGTTCTTCGCCTTCTGCCGTCCGGCGAGAGCTGAACTCCAGCGGTCAGCTGCAGCTCTGCCCAACAGCATGTTCTCAGTTCTGCGGGCAAGCACGCCCTCTTGCCTTGGCCCCGAGTGCAAAGTCCCGAGCGAGCACTCGACTCAGTGCAATGCACCCAGAAGGACGCTCTCGCTCGCCTTTCAAGGAGCGATTCCTAACAGCAGAAGCAGCAGAGGCACAAATTGCATGACGAGAAGGGACAACGTAGAACACGTCTCTGTCCTGGCACATTTGCGTGTGCGATACTTCCCTCCGGGTCTTCGGGCCTTGCGAGGCTCTGTGTGCTGCGAGCGCTGCTACTCGCAGCTGAGAAGGACCGTGGAGCTAGCGGCGAATCCGGAGAGCTCTTCGCTGCACTGCGCCGCTCGCAAGCGGCTTCGTTCTTCGCCTTCTGCCGTCCGGCGAGAGCTGAACTCCGGCGGTCAGCTGCAGCTCTGCCCAACAGCGTGTTCTCAGTTCTGCGGGGCAAGCACGCCCTCTTGCCTTGGCCCCGAGTGCAAAGTCCCGAGCGAGCACTCGACTCAGTGCAATGCACCCAGAAGGACGCTCTCGCTCGCCTTTCAGGGAGCGATTCCCAACAGCAGAAGCAGCAGAGGCACAAACTGCATGACGAGAAGGGACAACGTAGAACACGTCTCTGTCCTGGCACATTTCCGTGTGCCATACTTCCCTCCGGGTCTTCGGGCCTTGCGAAGCTCTGTGTACTGCGAGCGCTGCTACTCGCAGCTGAGAAGGACCGTGGAGCTAGCGGTGAATCCGGAGAGCTCTTCGCTGCACTGCGCCGCTCGCAAGCGGCTTCGTTCTTCGCCTTCTGCCGTCCGCCGAGAGCTGAACTCCGGCGGTCACTTGCAGCTCTGCCCAACAGCGTGTTCTCAGTTCTGCGGGCAAGCACGCCCTCTTGCCTTGGCCCCGAGTGCAAAGTCCCGAGCGAGCACTCGACTCAGTGCAATGCACCCAGAAGGACGCTCTCGCTCGCCTTTCAAGGAGCGATTCCTAACAGCAGAAGCAGCAGAGGCACAAACTGCATGACGAGAAGGGACAACGTAGAACACGTCTCTGTCCTGGCACATTTGCGTGTGCGATACTTCCCTCCGGGTCTTCGGGCCTTGCGAGGCTCTGTGTACTGCGAGCGCTGCTACTCGCAGCTGAGAAGGACCGTGGAGCTAGCGGCGAATTCGGAGAGCTCTTCGCTGCACTGCGCCGCTCGCAAGCGGCTTCGTTCTTCGCCTTCTGCCGTCCGCCGAGAGCTGAACTCCGGCGGTCAGTTGCAGCTCTGCCCAACAGCGTGTTCTCAGTTCTGCGGGCAAGCACGCCCTCTTGCCTTGGCCCCGAGTGCAAAGTCCCGAGCGAGCACTCGACTCAGTGCAATGCACCCAGAAGGACGCTCTCGCTCGCCTTTCAAGGAGCGATTCCTAACCGCAGAAGCAGCAGAGGCACAAACTGCATGACGAGAAGGGACAACGTAGAACACGTCTCTGTCCTGGCACATTTGTGTGTGCGATACTTCCCTCCGGGTCTTCGGGCCTTGCGAGGCTCTGTGTTCTGCGAGCGCTGCTACTCGCAGCTGAGAAGGACCGTGGAGCTAGCGGCGAATTCGGAGAGCTCTTCGCTGCACTGCGCCGCTCGCAAGCGGCTTCGTTCTTCGCCTTCTGCCGTCCGGCGAGAGCTGAACTCCAGCGGTCAGCTGCAGCTCTGCCCAACAGCGTGTTCTCAGTTCTGCGGGCAAGCACGCCCTCTTGCCTTGGCCCCGAGTGCAAAGTCCCGAGCGAGCACTCGACTCAGTGCAATGCACCCAGAAGGACGCTCTCGCTCGCCTTTCAAGGAGCGATTCCTAACAGCAGAAGCAGCAGAGGCACAAACTGCATGACGAGAAGGGACAACGTAGAACACGTCTCTGTCCTGGCACATTTGCGTGTGCGATACTTCCCTCCGGGTCTTCGGGCCTTGCGAGGCTCTGTGTACTGCGAGCGCTGCTACTCGCAGCTGAGAAGGACCGTGGAGCTAGCGGCGAATTCGGAGAGCTCTTCGCTGCACTGCGCCGCTCGCAAGCGGCTTCGTTCTTCGCCTTCTGCCGTCCGGCGAGAGCTGAACTCCGGCGGTCACTTGCAGCTCTGCCCAACAGCGTGTTCTCAGTTCTGCGGGCAAGCACGCCCTCTTGCCTTGGCCCCGAGTGCAAAGTCCCGAGCGAGCACTCGACTCAGTGCAATGCACCCAGAAGGACGCTCTCGCTCGCCTTTCAGGGAGCGATTCCTAACAGCAGAAGCAGCAGAGGCACAAACTGCATGACGAGAAGGGACAACGTAGAACACGTCTCTGTCCTGGCACATTTCCGTGTGCGATACTTCCCTCCGGGTCTTCGGTCCTTGCGAAGCTCTGTGTACTGCGAGCGCTGCTACTCGCAGCTGAGAAGGACCGTGGAGCTAGCGGCGAATCCGGAGAGCTCTTCGCTGCACTGCGCCGCTCGCAAGCGGCTTCGTTCTTCGCCTTCTGCCGTCCGCCGAGACCTGAACTCCGGCGGTCAGCTGCAGCTCTGCCCAACAGCGTGTTCTCAGTTCTGCGGGCAAGCACGCCCTCTTGCCTTGGCCCCGAGTGCAAAGTCCCGAGCGAGCACTCGACTCAGTGCAATGCACCAGAAGGACGCTCTCGCTCGCCTTTCAGGGAGCGATTCCCAACAGCAGAAGCAGCAGAGGCACAAACTGCATGACGAGAAGGGACAACGTAGAACACGTCTCTGTCCTGGCACATTTGCGTGTGCGATACTTCCCTCCGGGTCTTCGGGCCTTGCGAGGCTCTGTGTACTGCGAGCGCTGCTACTCGCAGCTGAGAAGGACCGTGGAGCTAGCGGCGAAATCGGAGAGCTCTTCGCCGCACTGCGCCGCTCGCAAGCGGCTTCGTTCTTCGCCTTCTGCCGTCCGGCGAGAGCTGAACTCCGGCGGTCACTTGCAGCTCTGCCCAACAGCGTGTTCTCAGTTCTGCGGGCAAGCACGCCCTCTTGCCTTGGCCCCGAGTGCAAAGTCCCGAGCGAGCACTCGACTCAGTGCAATGCACCCAGAAGGACGCTCTCGCTCGCCTTTCAGGGAGCGATTCCTAACAGCAGAAGCAGCAGAGGCACAAACTGCATGACGAGAAGGGACAACGTAGAACACGTCTCTGTCCTGGCACATTTGCGTGTGCGATACTTCCCTCCGGGTCTTCGGGCCTTGCGAAGCTCTGTGTACTGCGAGCGCTGCTACTCGCAGCTGAGAAGGACCGTGGAGCTAGCGGCGAATCCGGAGAGCTCTTCGCCGCACTGCGCCGCTCGCAAGCGGCTTCGTTCTTCGCCTTCTGCCGTCCGCCGAGAGCTGAACTCCGGCGGTCACTTGCAGCTCTGCCCAACAGCGTGTTCTCAGTTCTGCGGGCAAGCACGCCCTCTTGCCTTGGCCCCGAGTGCAAAGTCCCGAGCGAGCACTCGACTCAGTGCAATGCACCCAGAAGGACGCTCTCGCTCGCCTTTCAGGGAGCGATTCCAACAAGCAGAAGCAGCAGAGGCACAAACTGCATGACGAGAAGGGACAACGTAGAACACGTCTCTGTCCTGGCACATTTCCGTGTGCCATACTTCCCTCCGGGTCTTCGGGCCTTGCGAAGCTCTGTGTACTGCGAGCGCTGCTACTCGCAGCTGAGAAGGGACCGTGGAGCTAGCGGCGAATCCGGAGAGCTCTTCGCTGCACTGCGCCGCTCGCAAGCGGCTTCGTTCTTCGCCTTCTGCCGTCCGGCGAGAGCTGAACTCCAGCGGTCAGCTGCAGCTCTGCCCAACAGCGTGTTCTCAGTTCTGCGGGCAAGCACGCCCTCTTGCCTTGGCCCCGAGTGCAAAGTCCCGAGCGAGCACTCGACTCAGTGCAATGCACCCAGAAGGACGCTCTCGCTCGCCTTCAAGGAGCGATTCCTAACAGCAGAAGCAGCAGAGGCACAAACTGCATGACGAGAAGGGACAACGTAGAACACGTCTCTGTCCTGGCACATTTGCGTGTGCGATACTTCCCTCCGGGTCTTCGGGCCTTGCGAGGCTCTGTGTACTGCGAGCGCTGCTACTCGCAGCTGAGAAGGACCGTGGAGCTAGCGGCGAATTCGGAGAGCTCTTCGCTGCACTGCGCCGCTCGCAAGCGGCTTCGTTCTTCGCCTTCTGCCGTCCGGCGAGAGCTGAACTCCGGCGGTCAGTTGCAGCTCTGCCCAACAGCGTGTTCTCAGTTCTGCGGGCAAGCACGCCCTCTTGCCTTGGCCCCCCGAGTGCAAAGTCCCGAGCGAGCACTCGACTCAGTGCAATGCACCCAGAAGGACGCTCTCAGCTCGCCTTTCAAGGAGCGATTCCTAACCGCAGAAGCAGCAGAGGCACAAACTGCATGACGAGAAGGGACAACGTAGAACACGTCTCTGTCCTGGCACATTTGCGTGTGCGATACTTCCCTCCGGGTCTTCGGGCCTTGCGAGGCTCTGTGTTCTGCGAGCGCTGCTACTCGCAGCTGAGAAGGACCGTGGAGCTAGCGGCGAATTCGGAGAGCTCTTCGCTGCACTGCGCCGCTCGCAAGCGGCTTCGTTCTTCGCCTTCTGCCGTCCGGCGAGAGCTGAACTCCAGCGGTCAGCTGCAGCTCTGCCCAACAGCGTGTTCTCAGTTCTGCGGGCAAGCACGCCCTCTTGCCTTGGCCCCGAGTGCAAAGTCCCGAGCGAGCACTCGACTCAGTGCAATGCACCCAGAAGGACGCTCTCGCTCGCCTTTCAAGGAGCGATTCCTAACAGCAGAAGCAGCAGAGGCACAAACTGCATGACGAGAAGGGACAACGTAGAACACGTCTCTGTCCTGGCACATTTGCGTGTGCGATACTTCCCTCCGGGTCTTCGGGCCTTGCGAGGCTCTGTGTACTGCGAGCGCTGCTACTCGCAGCTGAGAAGGACCGTGGAGCTAGCGGCGAATTCGGAGAGCTCTTCGCTGCACTGCGCCGCTCGCAAGCGGCTTCGTTCTTCGCCTTCTGCCGTCCGGCGAGAGCTGAACTCCGGCGGTCACTTGCAGCTCTGCCCAACAGCGTGTTCTCAGTTCTGCGGGCAAGCACGCCCTCTTGCCTTGGCCCCGAGTGCAAAGTCCCGAGCGAGCACTCGACTCAGTGCAATGCACCCAGAAGGACGCTCTCGCTCGCCTTTCAAGGAGCGATTCCTAACAGCAGAAGCAGCAGAGGCACAAACTGCATGACGAGAAGGGACAACGTAGAACACGTCTCTGTCCTGGCACATTTCCGTGTGCCATACTTCCCTCCGGGTCTTCGGGCCTTGCGAGGCTCTGTGTACTGCGAGCGCTGCTACTCGCAGCTGAGAAGGACCGTGGAGCTAGCGGCGAATTCGGAGAGCTCTTCGCTGCACTGCGCCGCTCGCAAGCGGCTTCGTTCTTCGCCTTCTGCCGTCCGGCGAGAGCTGAACTCCAGCGGTCAGCTGCAGCTCTGCCCAACAGCGTGTTCTCAGTTCTGCGGGCAAGCACGCCCTCTTTGCCTTGGCCCCGAGTGCAAAGTCCCGAGCGAGCACTCGACTCAGTGCAATGCACCCAGAAGGACGCTCTCGCTCAGCCTTTCAAGGAGCGATTCCTAACAGCAGAAGCAGCAGAGGCACAAACTGCATGACGAGAAGGGACAACGTAGAACACGTCTCTGTCCTGGCACATTTGCGTGTGCGATACTTCCCTCCGGGTCTTCGGGCCTTGCGAGGCTCTGTGTACTGCGAGCGCTGCTACTCGCAGCTGAGAAGGACCGTGGAGCTAGCGGCGAATTCGGAGAGCTCTTCGCTGCACTGCGCCGCTCGCAAGCGGCTTCGTTCTTCGCCTTCTGCCGTCCGGCGAGAGCTGAACTCCAGCGGTCAGCTGCAGCTCTGCCCAACAGCGTGTTCTCAGTTCTGCGGGCAAGCACGCCCTCTTGCCTTGGCCCCGAGTGCAAAGTCCCGAGCGAGCACTCGACTCAGTGCAATGCACCCAGAAGGACGCTCTCGCTCGCCTTTCAAGGAGCGATTCCTAACAGCAGAAGCAGCAGAGGCACAAACTGCATGACGAGAAGGGACAACGTAGAACACGTCTCTGTCCTGGGCACATTTCCGTGTGCCATACTTCCCTCCGGGTCTTCGGGCCTTGCGAAGCTCTGTGTACTGCGAGCGCTGCTACTCGCAGCTGAGAAGGACCGTGGAGCTAGCGGCGAATCCGGAGAGCTCTTCGCTGCACTGCGCCGCTCGCAAGCGGCTCTTCGTTCTTCGCCTTCTGCCGTCCGCCGAGAGCTGAACTCCGGCGGTCACTTGCAGCTCTGCCCAACAGCGTGTTCTCAGTTCTGCGGGCAAGAGGCGTGCTTGCCCGCAGAACTGAGAACACGCTGTTGGGCAGAGCTGCAAGTGACCGCCGGAGTTCAGCTCTCGGCGGACGGCAGAAGGCGAAGAACGAAGCCGCTTGCGAGCGGCGCAGTGCAGCGAAGAGCTCTCCGGATTCGCCGCTAGCTCCACGGTCCTTCTCAGCTGCGAGTAGCAGCGCTCGCAGTACACAGAGCTTCGCAAGGCCCGAAGACCCGGAGGGAAGTATGGCACACGGAAATGTGCCAGGACAGAGACGTGTTCTACGTTGTCCCTTCTCGTCATGCAGTTTGTGCCTCTGCTGCTTCTGCTGTTAGGAATCGCTCCTTGAAAGGCGAGCGAGAGCGTCCTTCTGGGTGCATTGCACTGAGTCGAGTGCTCGCTCGGGACTTTGCACTCGGGGCCAAGGCAAGAGGGCGTGCTTGCCCGCAGAACTGAGAACACGCTGTTGGGCAGAGCTGCAGCTGACCGCTGGAGTTCAGCTCTCGCCGGACGGCAGAAGGCGAAGAACGAAGCCGCTTGCGAGCGGCGCAGTGCAGCGAAGAGCTCTCCGAATTCGCCGCTAGCTCCACGGTCCTTCTCAGCTGCGAGTAGCAGCGCTCGCAGTACACAGAGCCTCGCAAGGCCCGAAGACCCGGAGGGAAGTATCGCACACGCAAATGTGCCAGGACAGAGACGTGTTCTACGTTGTCCCTTCTCGTCATGCAGTTTGTGCCTCTGCTGCTTCTGCTGTTAGGAATCGCTCCTTGAAAGGCGAGCGTGAGCGTCCTTCTGGGTGCATTGCACTGAGTCGAGTGCTCGCTCGGGACTTTGCACTCGGGGCCAAGGCAAGAGGGCGTGCTTGCCCGCAGAACTGAGAACACGCTGTTGGGCAGAGCTGCAGCTGACCGCTGGAGTTCAGCTCTCGCCGGACGGCAGAAGGCGAAGAACGAAGCCGCTTGCGAGCGGCGCAGTGCAGCGAAGAGCTCTCCGAATTCGCCGCTAGCTCCACGGTCCTTCTCAGCTGCGAGTAGCAGCGCTCGCAGTACACAGAGCCTCGCAAGGCCCGAAGACCCGGAGGGAAGTATGGCACACGGAAATGTGCCAGGACAGAGACGTGTTCTACGTTGTCCCTTCTCGTCATGCAGTTTGTGCCTCTGCTGCTTCTGCTGTTAGGAATCGCTCCCTTGAAAGGCGAGCGAGAGCGTCCTTCTGGGTGCATTGCACTGAGTCGAGTGCTCGCTCGGGACTTTGCACTCGGGGCCAAGGCAAGAGGGCGTGCTTGCCCGCAGAACTGAGAACACGCTGTTGGGCAGAGCTGCAAGTGACCGCCGGAGTTCAGCTCTCGCCGGACGGCAGAAGGCGAAGAACGAAGCCGCTTGCGAGCGGCGCAGTGCAGCGAAGAGCTCTCCGAATTCGCCGCTAGCTCCACGGTCCTTCTCAGCTGCGAGTAGCAGCGCTCGCAGTACACAGAGCCTCGCAAGGCCCGAAGACCCGGAGGGAAGTATCGCACACGCAAATGTGCCAGGACAGAGACGTGTTCTACGTTGTCCCTTCTCGTCATGCAGTTTGTGCCTCTGCTGCTTCTGCTGTTAGGAATCGCTCCTTGAAAGGCGAGCGAGAGCGTCCTTCTGGGTGCATTGCACTGAGTCGAGTGCTCGCTCGGGACTTTGCACTCGGGGCCAAGGCAAGAGGGCGTGCTTGCCCGCAGAACTGAGAACACGCTGTTGGGCAGAGCTGCAGCTGACCGCTGGAGTTCAGCTCTCGCCGGACGGCAGAAGGCGAAGAACGAAGCCGCTTGCGAGCGGCGCAGTGCAGCGAAGAGCTCTCCGAATTCGCCGCTAGCTCCACGGTCCTTCTCAGCTGCGAGTAGCAGCGCTCGCAGAACACAGAGCCTCGCAAGGCCCGAAGACCCGGAGGGAAGTATCGCACACGCAAATGTGCCAGGACAGAGACGTGTTCTACGTTGTCCCTTCTCGTCATGCAGTTTGTGCCTCTGCTGCTTCTGCGGTTAGGAATCGCTCCTTGAAAGGCGAGCGAGAGCGTCCTTCTGGGTGCATTGCACTGAGTCGAGTGCTCGCTCGGGACTTTGCACTCGGGGGCCAAGGCAAGAGGGCGTGCTTGCCCGCAGAACTGAGAACACGCTGTTGGGCAGAGCTGCAACTGACCGCCGGAGTTCAGCTCTCGCCGGACGGCAGAAGGCGAAGAACGAAGCCGCTTGCGAGCGGCGCAGTGCAGCGAAGAGCTCTCCGAATTCGCCGCTAGCTCCACGGTCCTTCTCAGCTGCGAGTAGCAGCGCTCGCAGTACACAGAGCCTCGCAAGGCCCGAAGACCCGGAGGGAAGTATCGCACACGCAAATGTGCCAGGACAGAGACGTGTTCTACGTTGTCCCTTCTCGTCATGCAGTTTGTGCCTCTGCTGCTTCTGCTGTTAGGAATCGCTCCTTGAAAGGCGAGCGAGAGCGTCCTTCTGGGTGCATTGCACTGAGTCGAGTGCTCGCTCGGGACTTTGCACTCGGGGCCAAGGCAAGAGGGCGTGCTTGCCCGCAGAACTGAGAACACGCTGTTGGGCAGAGCTGCAGCTGACCGCTGGAGTTCAGCTCTCGCCGGACGGCAGAAGGCGAAGAACGAAGCCGCTTGCGAGCGGCGCAGTGCAGCGAAGAGCTCTCCGGATTCGCCGCTAGCTCCACGGTCCTTCTCAGCTGCGAGTAGCAGCGCTCGCAGTACACAGAGCTTCGCAAGGCCCGAAGACCCGGAGGGAAGTATGGCACACGGAAATGTGCCAGGACAGAGACGTGTTCTACGTTGTCCCTTCTCGTCATGCAGTTTGTGCCTCTGCTGCTTCTGCTGTTGGGAATCGCTCCCTGAAAGGCGAGCGAGAGCGTCCTTCTGGGTGCATTGCACTGAGTCGAGTGCTCCGCTCGGGACTTTGCACTCGGGGCCAAGGCAAGAGGGCGTGCTTGCCCGCAGAACTGAGAACACGCTGTTGGGCAGAGCTGCAAGTGACCGCCGGAGTTCAGCTCTCGGCGGACGGCAGAAGGCGAAGAACGAAGCCGCTTGCGAGCGGCGCAGTGCGGCGAAGAGCTCTCCGGATTCGCCGCTAGCTCCACGGTCCTTCTCAGCTGCGAGTAGCAGCGCTCGCAGTACACAGAGCTTCGCAAGGCCCGAAGACCCGGAGGGAAGTATCGCACACGCAAATGTGCCAGGACAGAGACGTGTTCTACGTTGTCCCTTCTCGTCATGCAGTTTGTGCCTCTGCTGCTTCTGCTGTTAGGAATCGCTCCCTGAAAGGCGAGCGAGAGCGTCCTTCTGGGTGCATTGCACTGAGTCGAGTGCTCGCTCGGGACTTTGCACTCGGGGGCCAAGGCAAGAGGGCGTGCTTGCCCGCAGAACTGAGAACACGCTGTTGGGCAGAGCTGCAAGTGACCGCCGGAGTTCAGCTCTCGCCGGACGGCAGAAGGCGAAGAACGAAGCCGCTTGCGAGCGGCGCAGTGGCGGCGAAGAGCTCTCCGATTTCGCCGCTAGCTCCACGGTCCTTCTCAGCTGCGAGTAGCAGCGCTCGCAGTACACAGAGCCTCGCAAGGCCCGAAGACCCGGAGGGAAGTATCGCACACGCAAATGTGCCAGGACAGAGACGTGTTCTACGTTGTCCCTTCTCGTCATGCAGTTTGTGCCTCTGCTGCTTCTGCTGTTGGGAATCGCTCCCTGAAAGGCGAGCGAGAGCGTCCTTCTGGGTGCATTGCACTGAGTCGAGTGCTCGCTCGGGACTTTGCACTCGGGGCCAAGGCAAGAGGGCGTGCTTGCCCGCAGAACTGAGAACACGCTGTTGGGCAGAGCTGCAGCTGACCGCCGGAGTTCAGGTCTCGGCGGACGGCAGAAGGCGAAGAACGAAGCCGCTTGCGAGCGGCGCAGTGCAGCGAAGAGCTCTCCGGATTCGCCGCTAGCTCCACGGTCCTTCTCAGCTGCGAGTAGCAGCGCTCGCAGTACACAGAGCTTCGCAAGGACCGAAGACCCGGAGGGAAGTATCGCACACGGAAATGTGCCAGGACAGAGACGTGTTCTACGTGTCCCTTCTCGTCATGCAGTTTGTGCCTCTGCTGCTTCTGCTGTTAGGAATCGCTCCCTGAAAGGCGAGCGAGAGCGTCCTTCTGGGTGCATTGCACTGAGTCGAGTGCTCGCTCGGGACTTTGCACTCGGGGCCAAGGCAAGAGGGGCGTGCTTGCCCGCAGAACTGAGAACACGCTGTTGGGCAGAGCTGCAAGTGACCGCCGGAGTTCAGCTCTCGCCGGACGGCAGAAGGCGAAGAACGAAGCCGCTTGCGAGCGGCGCAGTGCAGCGAAGAGCTCTCCGAATTCGCCGCTAGCTCCACGGTCCTTCTCAGCTGCGAGTAGCAGCGCTCGCAGTACACAGAGCCTCGCAAGGCCCGAAGACCCGGAGGGAAGTATCGCACACGCAAATGTGCCAGGACAGAGACGTGTTCTACGTTGTCCCTTCTCGTCATGCAGTTTGTGCCTCTGCTGCTTCTGCTGTTAGGAATCGCTCCTTGAAAGGCGAGCGAGAGCGTCCTTCTGGGTGCATTGCACTGAGTCGAGTGCTCGCTCGGGACTTTGCACTCGGGGCCAAGGCAAGAGGGCGTGCTTGCCCGCAGAACTGAGAACACGCTGTTGGGCAGAGCTGCAGCTGACCGCTGGAGTTCAGCTCTCGCCGGACGGCAGAAGGCGAAGAACGAAGCCGCTTGCGAGCGGCGCAGTGCAGCGAAGAGCTCTCCGAATTCGCCGCTAGCTCCACGGTCCTTCTCAGCTGCGAGTAGCAGCGCTCGCAGAACACAGAGCCTCGCAAGGCCCGAAGACCCGGAGGGAAGTATCGCACACACAAATGTGCCAGGACAGAGACGTGTTCTACGTTGTCCCTTCTCGTCATGCAGTTTGTGCCTCTGCTGCTTCTGCGGTTAGGAATCGCTCCTTGAAAGGCGAGCGAGAGCGTCCTTCTGGGTGCATTGCACTGAGTCGAGTGCTCGCTCGGGACTTTGCACTCGGGGCCAAGGCAAGAGGGGCGTGCTTGCCCGCAGAACTGAGAACACGCTGTTGGGCAGAGCTGCAACTGACCGCCGGAGTTCAGCTCTCGGCGGACGGCAGAAGGCGAAGAACGAAGCCGCTTGCGAGCGGCGCAGTGCAGCGAAGAGCTCTCCGAATTCGCCGCTAGCTCCACGGTCCTTCTCAGCTGCGAGTAGCAGCGCTCGCAGTACACAGAGCCTCGCAAGGCCCGAAGACCCGGAGGGAAGTATCGCACACGCAAATGTGCCAGGACAGAGACGTGTTCTACGTTGTCCCTTCTCGTCATGCAGTTTGTGCCTCTGCTGCTTCTGCTGTTAGGAATCGCTCCTTGAAAGGCGAGCGAGAGCGTCCTTCTGGGTGCATTGCACTGAGTCGAGTGCTCGCTCGGGACTTTGCACTCGGGGCCAAGGCAAGAGGGCGTGCTTGCCCGCAGAACTGAGAACACGCTGTTGGGCAGAGCTGCAAGTGACCGCCGGAGTTCAGCTCTCGGCGGACGGCAGAAGGCGAAGAACGAAGCCGCTTGCGAGCGGCGCAGTGCAGCGAAGAGCTCTCCGGATTCACCGCTAGCTCCACGGTCCTTCTCAGCTGCGAGTAGCAGCGCTCGCAGTACACAGAGCTTCGCAAGGCCCGAAGACCCGGAGGGAAGTATGGCACACGGAAATGTGCCAGGACAGAGACGTGTTCTACGTTGTCCCTTCTCGTCATGCAGTTTGTGCCTCTGCTGCTTCTGCTGTTGGGAATCGCTCCCTGAAAGGCGAGCGAGAGCGTCCTTCTGGGTGCATTGCACTGAGTCGAGTGCTCGCTCGGGACTTTGCACTCGGGGCCAAGGCAAGAGGGCGTGCTTGCCCGCAGAACTGAGAACACGCTGTTGGGCAGAGCTGCAGCTGACCGCCGGAGTTCAGCTCTCGCCGGACGGCAGAAGGCGAAGAACGAAGCCGCTTGCGAGCGGCGCAGTGCAGCGAAGAGCTCTCCGGATTCGCCGCTAGCTCCACGGTCCTTCTCAGCTGCGAGTAGCAGCGCTCGCAGCACACAGAGCCTCGCAAGGCCCGAAGACCCGGAGGGAAGTATCGCACACGCAAATGTGCCAGGACAGAGACGTGTTCTACGTTGTCCCTTCTCGTCATGCAATTTGTGCCTCTGCTGCTTCTGCTGTTAGGAATCGCTCCTTGAAAGGCGAGCGAGAGCGTCCTTCTGGGTGCATTGCACTGAGTCGAGTGCTCGCTCGGGACTTTGCACTCGGGGCCAAGGCAAGAGGGCGTGCTTGCCCGCAGAACTGAGAACATGCTGTTGGGCAGAGCTGCAGCTGACCGCTGGAGTTCAGCTCTCGCCGGACGGCAGAAGGCGAAGAACGAAGCCGCTTGCGAGCGGCGCAGTGCAGCGAAGAGCTCTCCGAATTCGCCGCTAGCTCCACGGTCCTTCTCAGCTGCGAGTAGCAGCGCTCGCAGTACACAGAGCCTCGCAAGGCCCGAAGACCCGGAGGGAAGTATCGCACACGCAAATGTGCCAGGACAGAGACGTGTTCTACGTTGTCCCTTCTCGTCATGCAATTTGTACCTCTGCTGCTTCTGCTGTTAGGAATCGCTCCTTGAAAGGCGAGCGAGAGCGTCCTTCTGGGTGCATTGCACTGAGTCGAGTGCTCGCTCGGGACTTTGCACTCGGGGCCAAGGCAAGAGGGCGTGCTTGCCCGCAGAACTGAGAACACGCTGTTGGCAGAGCTGCAGCTGACCGCTGGAGTTCAGCTCTCGCCGGACGGCAGAAGGCGAAGAACGAAGCCGCTTGCGAGGGGCGCAGTGCAGCGAAGAGCTCTCCGAATTCGCCGCTAGCTCCACGGTCCTTCTCAGCTGCGAGTAGCAGCGCTCGCAGTACACAGAGCCTCGCAAGGCCCGAAGACCCGGAGGGAAGTATCGCACACGCAAATGTGCCAGGACAGAGACGTGTTCTACGTTGTCCCTTCTCGTCATGCAGTTTGTGCCTCTGCTGCTTCTGCTGTTAGGAATCGCTCCTTGAAAGGCGAGCGAGAGCGTCCTTCTGGGTGCATTGCACTGAGTCGAGGGCTCGCTCGGGACTTTGCACTCGGGGCCAAGGCAAGAGGGCGTGCTTGCCCGCAGAACTGAGAACACGCTGTTGGCAGAGCTGCAAGTGACCGCCGGAGTTCAGCTCTCGGCGGACGGCAGAAGGCGAAGAACGAAGCCGCTTGCGAGCGGCGCAGTGCAGCGAAGAGCTCTCCGGATTCGCCGCTAGCTCCACGGTCCTTCTCAGCTGCGAGTAGCAGCGCTCGCAGTACACAGAGCTTCGCAAGGCCCGAAGACCCGGAGGGAAGTATGGCACACGGAAATGTGCCAGGACAGAGACGGTGTTCTACGTTGTCCCTTCTCGTCATGCAGTTTGTGCCTCTGCTGCTTCTGCTGTTAGGAATCGCTCCTTGAAAGGCGAGCGAGAGCGTCCTTCTGGGTGCATTGCACTGAGTCGAGTGCTCGCTCGGGACTTTGCACTCGGGGCCAAGGCAAGAGGGCGTGCTTGCCCGCAGAACTGAGAACACGCTGTTGGGCAGAGCTGCAGCTGACCGCTGGAGTTCAGCTCTCGCCGGACGGCAGAAGGCGAAGAACGAAGCCGCTTGCGAGCGGCGCAGTGCAGCGAAGAGCTCTCCGAATTCGCCGCTAGCTCCACGGTCCTTCTCAGCTGCGAGTAGCAGCGCTCGCAGAACACAGAGCCTCGCAAGGCCCGAAGACCCGGAGGGAAGTATCGCACACACAAATGTGCCAGGACAGAGACGTGTTCTACGTTGTCCCTTCTCGTCATGCAGTTTGTGCCTCTGCTGCTTCTGCTGTTAGGAATCGCTCCTTGAAAGGCGAGCGAGAGCGTCCTTCTGGGTGCATTGCACTGAGTCGAGTGCTCGCTCGGGACTTTGCTCTCGGGGCCAAGGCAAGAGGGCGTGCTTGCCCGCAGAACTGAGAACACGCTGTTGGGCAGAGCTGCAGCTGACCGCTGGAGTTCAGCTCTCGGCGGACGGCAGAAGGCGAAGAACGAAGCCGCTTGCGAGCGGCGCAGTGCAGCGAAGAGCTCTCCGAATTCGCCGCTAGCTCCACGGTCCTTCTCAGCTGCGAGTAGCAGCGCTCGCAGTACACAGAGCCTCGCAAGGCCCGAAGACCCGGAGGGGAAGTATCGCACACGCAAATGTGCCAGGACAGAGACGTGTTCTACGTTGTCCCTTCTCGGTCATGCAGTTTGTGCCTCTGCTGCTTCTGCTGTTAGGAATCGCTCCTTGAAAGGCGAGCGAGAGCGTCCTTCTGGGTGCATTGCACTGAGTCGAGTGCTCGCTCGGGACTTTGCACTCGGGGCCAAGGCAAGAGGGCGTGCTTGCCCGCAGAACTGAGAACACGCTGTTGGGCAGAGCTGCAAGTGACCGCCGGAGTTCAGCTCTCGGCGGACGGCAGAAGGCGAAGAACGAAGCCGCTTGCGAGCGGCGCAGTGCAGCGAAGAGCTCTCCGGATTCGCCGCTAGCTCCACGGTCCTTCTCAGCTGCGAGTAGCAGCGCTCGCAGTACACAGAGCTTCGCAAGGCCCGAAGACCCGGAGGGAAGTATGGCACACGGAAATGTGCCAGGACAGAGACGTGTTTCTACGTTGTCCCTTCTCGTCATGCAGTTTGTGCCTCTGCTGCTTCTGCTGTTAGGAATCGCTCCTTGAAAGGCGAGCTGAGAGCGTCCTTCTGGGTGCATTGCACTGAGTCGAGTGCTCGCTCGGGACTTTGCACTCGGGGCCAAGGCAAGAGGGCGTGCTTGCCCGCAGAACTGAGAACACGCTGTTGGGCAGAGCTGCAAGTGACCGCCGGAGTTCAGCTCTCGCCGGACGGCAGAAGGCGAAGAACGAAGCCGCTTGCGAGCGGCGCAGTGCATCGAAGAGCTCTCCGAATTCGCCGCTAGCTCCACGGTCCTTCTCAGCTGCGAGTAGCAGCGCTCGCAGTACACAGAGCCTCGCAAGGCCCGAAGACCCGGAGGGAAGTATCGCACACGCAAATGTGCCAGGACAGAGACGTGTTCTACGTTGTCCCTTCTCGTCATGCAGTTTGTGCCTCTGCTGCTTCTGCTGTTAGGAATCGCTCCTTGAAAGGCGAGCGAGAGCGTCCTTCTGGGTGCATTGCACTGAGTCGAGTGCTCGCTCGGGGACTTTGCACTCGGGGCCAAGGCAAGAGGGCGTGCTTGCCCGCAGAACTGAGAACACGCTGTTGGGCAGAGCTGCAGCTGACCGCTGGAGTTCAGCTCTCGCCGGACGGCAGAAGGCGAAGAACGAAGCCGCTTGCGAGCGGCGCAGTGCAGCGAAGAGCTCTCCGAATTCGCCGCTAGCTCCACGGTCCTTCTCAGCTGCGAGTAGCAGCGCTCGCAGAACACAGAGCCTCGCAAGGCCCGAAGACCCGGAGGGAAGTATCGCACACACAAATGTGCCAGGACAGAGACGTGTTCTACGTTGTCCCTTCTCGTCATGCAGTTTGTGCCTCTGCTGCTTCTGCGGTTAGGAATCGCTCCTTGAAAGGCGAGCGAGAGCGTCCTTCTGGGTGCATTGCACTGAGTCGAGTGCTCGCTCGGGACTTTGCACTCTGGGGCCAAGGCAAGAGGGCGTGCTTGCCCGCAGAACTGAGAACACGCTGTTGGGCAGAGCTGCAACTGACCGCCGGAGTTCAGCTCTCGGCGGACGGCAGAAGGCGAAGAACGAAGCCGCTTGCGAGCGGCGCAGTGCAGCGAAGAGCTCTCCGAATTCGCCGCTAGCTCCACGGTCCTTCTCAGCTGCGAGTAGCAGCGCTCGCAGTACACAGAGCCTCGCAAGGCCCGAAGACCCGGAGGGAAGTATCGCACACGCAAATGTGCCAGGACAGAGACGTGTTCTACGTTGTCCCTTCTCGTCATGCAGTTTGTGCCTCTGCTGCTTCTGCTGTTAGGAATCGCTCCTTGAAAGGCGAGCGAGAGCGTCCTTCTGGGTGCATTGCACTGAGTCGAGTGCTCGCTCGGGACTTTGCACTCGGGGCCAAGGCAAGAGGGCGTGCTTGCCCGCAGAACTGAGACACGCTGTTGGGCAGAGCTGCAAGTGACCGCCGGAGTTCAGCTCTCGGCGGGACGGCAGAAGGCGAAGAACGAAGCCGCTTGCGAGCGGCGCAGTGCAGCGAAGAGCTCTCCGGATTCACCGCTAGCTCCACGGTCCTTCTCAGCTGCGAGTAGCAGCGCTCGCAGTACACAGAGCTTCGCAAGGCCCGAAGACCCGGAGGGGAAGTATGGCACACGGAAATGTGCCAGGACAGAGACGTGTTCTACGTTGTCCCTTCTCGTCATGCAGTTTGTGCCTCTGCTGCTTCTGCTGTTGGGAATCGCTCCCTGAAAGGCGAGCGAGAGCGTCCTTCTGGGTGCATTGCACTGAGTCGAGTGCTCGCTCGGGACTTTGCACTCGGGGCCAAGGCAAGAGGGCGTGCTTGCCCGCAGAACTGAGAACACGCTGTTGGCAGAGCTGCAGCTGACCGCCGGAGTTCAGCTCTCGCCGGACGGCAGAAGGCGAAGAACGAAGCCGCTTGCGAGCGGCGCAGTGCAGCGAAGAGCTCTCCGGATTCGCCGCTAGCTCCACGGTCCTTCTCAGCTGCGAGTAGCAGCGCTCGCAGCACACAGAGCCTCGCAAGGCCCGAAGACCCGGAGGGAAGTATCGCACACGCAAATGTGCCAGGACAGAGACGTGTTCTACGTTGTCCCTTCTCGTCATGCAATTTGTGCCTCTGCTGCTTCTGCTGTTATGAATCGCTCCTTGAAAGGCGAGCGAGAGCGTCCTTCTGGGTGCATTGCACTGAGTCGAGTGCTCGCTCGGGACTTTGCACTCGGGGGCCAAGGCAAGAGGGCGTGCTTGCCCGCAGAACTGAGAACATGCTGTTGGGCAGAGCTGCAGCTGACCGCTGGAGTTCAGCTCTCGCCGGACGGCAGAAGGCGAAGAACGAAGCCGCTTGCGAGCGGCGCAGTGCAGCGAAGAGCTCCTCCGAATTCGCCGCTAGCTCCACGGTCCTTCTCAGCTGCGAGTAGCAGCGCTCGCAGTACACAGAGCCTCGCAAGGCCCGAAGACCCGGAGGGAAGTATCGCACACGCAAATGTGCCAGGACAGAGACGTGTTCTACGTTGTCCCTTCTCGTCATGCAGTTTGTACCTCTGCTGCTTCTGCTGTTAGGAATCGCTCCTTGAAAGGCGAGCGAGAGCGTCCTTCTGGGTGCATTGCACTGAGTCGAGTGCTCGCTCGGGACTTTGCACTCGGGGCCAAGGCAAGAGGGCGTGCTTGCCCGCAGAACTGAGAACACGCTGTTGGGCAGAGCTGCAGCTGACCGCTGGAGTTCAGCTCTCGCCGGACGGCAGAAGGCGAAGAACGAAGCCGCTTGCGAGGGGCGCAGTGCAGCGAAGAGCTCTCCGAATTCGCCGCTAGCTCCACGGTCCTTCTCAGCTGCGAGTAGCAGCGCTCGCAGTACACAGAGCCTCGCAAGGCCCGAAGACCCGGAGGGAAGTATCGCACACGCAAATGTGCCAGGACAGAGACGTGTTCTACGTTGTCCCTTCTCGTCATGCAGTTTGTGCCTCTGCTGCTTCTGCTGTTAGGAATCGCTCCTTGAAAGGCGAGCGAGAGCGTCCTTCTGGGTGCATTGCACTGAGTCGAGGGCTCGCTCGGGACTTTGCACTCGGGGCCAAGGCAAGAGGGCGTGCTTGCCCGCAGAACTGAGAACACGCTGTTGGGCAGAGCTGCAAGTGACCGCCGGGAGTTCAGCTCTCGGCGGACGGCAGAAGGCGAAGAACGAAGCCGCTTGCGAGCGGCGCAGTGCAGCGAAGAGCTCTCCGATTCGCCGCTAGCTCCACGGTCCTTCTCAGCTGCGAGTAGCAGCGCTCGCAGTACACAGAGCTTCGCAAGCCCCGAAGACCCGGAGGGAAGTATGGCACACGGAAATGTGCCAGGACAGAGACGTGTTCTACGTTGTCCCTTCTCGTCATGCAGTTTGTGCCTCTGCTGCTTCTGCTGTTAGGAATCGCTCCTTGAAAGGCGAGCGAGAGCGTCCTTCTGGGTGCATTGCACTGAGTCGAGTGCTCGCTCGGGACTTTGCACTCGGGGCCAAGGCAAGAGGGCGTGCTTGCCCGCAGAACTGAGAACACGCTGTTGGGCAGAGCTGCAAGTGACCGCCGGAGTTCAGCTCTCGCCGGACGGCAGAAGGCGAAGAACGAAGCCGCTTGCGAGCGGCGCAGTGCATCGAAGAGCTCTCCGAATTCGCCGCTAGCTCCACGGTCCTTCTCAGCTGCGAGTAGCAGCGCTCGCAGTACACAGAGCCTCGCAAGGCCCGAAGACCCGGAGGGAAGTATCGCACACGCAAATGTGCCAGGACAGAGACGTGTTCTACGTTGTCCCTTCTCGTCATGCAGTTTGTGCCTCTGCTGCTTCTGCTGTTAGGAATCGCTCCTTGAAAGGCGAGCGAGAGCGTCCTTCTGGGTGCATTGCACTGAGTCGAGTGCTCGCTCGGGACTTTGCACTCGGGGCCAAGGCAAGAGGGCGTGCTTGCCCGCAGAACTGAGAACACGCTGTTGGGCAGAGCTGCAGCTGACCGCTGGAGTTCAGCTCTCGCCGGACGGCAGAAGGCGAAGAACGAAGCCGCTTGCGAGCGGCGCAGTGCAGCGAAGAGCTCTCCGAATTCGCCGCTAGCTCCACGGTCCTTCTCAGCTGCGAGTAGCAGCGCTCGCAGAACACAGAGCCTCGCAAGGCCCGAAGACCCGGAGGGAAGTATCGCACACGACAAATGTGCCAGGACAGAGACGTGTTCTACGTTGTCCCTTCTCGTCATGCAGTTTGTGCCTCTGCTGCTTCTGCGGTTAGGAATCGCTCCTTGAAAGGCGAGCGAGAGCGTCCTTCTGGGTGCATTGCACTGAGTCGAGTGCTCGCTCGGGACTTTGCACTCGGGGCCAAGGCAAGAGGGCGTGCTTGCCCGCAGAACTGAGAACACGCTGTTGGGCAGAGCTGCAACTGACCGCCGGAGTTCAGCTCTCGCCGGACGGCAGAAGGCGAAGAACGAAGCCGCTTGCGAGCGGCGCAGTGCAGCGAAGAGCTCTCCGAATTCGCCGCTAGCTCCACGGTCCTTCTCAGCTGCGAGTAGCAGCGCTCGCAGTACACAGAGCCTCGCAAGGCCCGAAGACCCGGAGGGAAGTATCGCACACGCAAATGTGCCAGGACAGAGACGTGTTCTACGTTGTCCCTTCTCGTCATGCAGTTTGTGCCTCTGCTGCTTCTGCTGTTAGGAATCGCTCCTTGAAAGGCGAGCGAGAGCGTCCTTCTGGGTGCATTGCACTGAGTCGAGTGCTCGCTCGGGACTTTGCACTCGGGGCCAAGGCAAGAGGGCGTGCTTGCCGCAGAACTGAGAACACGCTGTTGGGCAGAGCTGCAAGTGACCGCCGGAGTTCAGCTCTCGGCGGACGGCAGAAGGCGAAGAACGAAGCCGCTTGCGAGCGGCGCAGTGCAGCGAAGAGCTCTCCGGATTCGCCGCTAGCTCCACGGTCCTTCTCAGCTGCGAGTAGCAGCGCTCGCAGTACACAGAGCTTCGCAAGGCCCGAAGACCCGGAGGGAAGTATGGCACACGGAAATGTGCCAGGACAGAGACGTGTTCTACGTTGTCCCTTCTCGTCATGCAGTTTGTGCCTCTGCTGCTTCTGCTGTTGGGAATCGCTTCCCTGAAAGGCGAGCGAGAGCGTCCTTCTGGGTGCATTGCACTGAGTCGAGTGCTCGCTCGGGACTTTGCACTCGGGGCCAAGGCAAGAGGGCGTGCTTGCCCGCAGAACTGAGAACACGCTGTTGGGCAGAGCTGCAGCTGACCGCCGGAGTTCAGCTCTCGCCGGACGGCAGAAGGCGAAGAACGAAGCCGCTTGCGAGCGGCGCAGTGCAGCGAAGAGCTCTCCGGATTCGCCGCTAGCTCCACGGTCCTTCTCAGCTGCGAGTAGCAGCGCTCGCAGTACACAGAGCTTCGCAAGGCCCGAAGACCCGGAGGGAAGTATGGCACACGGAAATGTGCCAGGACAGAGACGTGTTCTACGTTGTCCTTCTCGTCATGCAGTTTGTGCCTCTGCTGCTTCTGCTGTTGGGAATCGCTCCCTGAAAGGCGAGCGAGAGCGTCCTTCTGGGTGCATTGCACTGAGTCGAGTGCTCGCTCGGGACTTTGCACTCGGGGCCAAGGCAAGAGGGCGTGCTTGCCCGCAGAACTGAGAACACGCTGTTGGGCAGAGCTGCAAGTGACCGCCGGAGTTCAGCTCTCGGCGGACGGCAGAAGGCGAAGAACGAAGCCGCTTGCGAGCGGCGCAGTGCAGCGAAGAGCTCTCCGGATTCGCCGCTAGCTCCACGGTCCTTCTCAGCTGCGAGTAGCAGCGCTCGCAGTACACAGAGCTTCGCAAGGCCCGAAGACCCGGAGGGAAGTATGGCACACGGAAATGTGCCAGGACAGAGACGTGTTCTACGTTGTCCCTTCTCGTCATGCAGTTTGTGCCTCTGCTGCTTCTGCTGTTAGGAATCGCTCCCTGAAAGGCGAGCGAGAGCGTCCTTCTGGGTGCATTGCACTGAGTCGAGTGCTCGCTCGGGACTTTGCACTCGGGGCCAAGGCAAGAGGGCGGTGCTTGCCCGCAGAACTGAGAACACGCTGTTGGGCAGAGCTGCAGCTGACCGCCGGAGTTCAGCTCTCGCCGGACGGCAGAAGGCGAAGAACGAAGACGCTTGCGAGCGGCGCAGTGCGGCGAAGAGCTCTCCGATTTCGCCGCTAGCTCCACGGTCCTTCTCAGCTGCGAGTAGCAGCGCTCGCAGTACACAGAGCCTCGCAAGGCCCGAAGACCCGGAGGGAAGTATCGCACACGCAAATGTGCCAGGACAGAGACGTGTTCTACGTTGTCCCTTCTCGTCATGCAGTTTGTGCCTCTGCTGCTTCTGCTGTTAGGAATCGCTCCTTGAAAGGCGAGCGAGAGCGTCCTTCTGGGTGCATTGCACTGAGTCGAGTGCTCGCTCGGGACTTTGCACTCGGGGCCAAGGCAAGAGGGCGTGCTTGCCCGCAGAACTGAGAACACGCTGTTGGGCAGAGCTGCAAGTGACCGCCGAGTTCAGCTCTCGCCGGACGGCAGAAGGCGAAGAACGAAGCCGCTTGCGAGCGGCGCAGTGCAGCGAAGAGCTCTCCGAATTCGCCGCTAGCTCCACGGTCCTTCTCAGCTGCGAGTAGCAGCGCTCGCAGTACACAGAGCTTCGCAAGGCCGAAGACCCGGAGGGAAGTATGGCACACGGAAATGTGTCAGGACAGAGACGTGTTCTACGTTGTCCCTTCTCGTCATGCAGTTTGTGCCTCTGCTGCTTCTGCTGTTAGGAATCGCTCCTTGAAAGGCGAGCGAGAGCGTCCTTCTGGTGCATTGCACTGAGTCGAGTGCTCGCTCGGGACTTTGCACTCGGGGCCAAGGCAAGAGGGCGTGCTTGCCCGCAGAACTGAGAACACGCTGTTGGGCAGAGCTGCAGCTGACCGCTGGAGTTCAGCTCTCGCCGACGGCAGAAGGCGAAGAACGAAGCCGCTTGCGAGCGGCGCAGTGCAGCGAAGAGCTCTCCGAATTCGCCGCTAGCTCCACGGTCCTTCTCAGCTGCGAGTAGCAGCGCTCGCAGCACACAGAGCCTCGCAAGGCCCGAAGACCCGGAGGGAAGTATCGCACACGCAAATGTGCCAGGACAGAGACGTGTTCTACGTTGTCCCTTCTCGTCATGCAATTTGTGCCTCTGCTGCTTCTGCTGTTAGGAATCGCTCCTTGAAAGGCGAGGCGAGAGCGTCCTTCTGGGTGCATTGCACTGAGTCGAGTGCTCGCTCGGGGACTTTGCACTCGGGGCCAAGGCAAGAGGGCGTGCTTGCCCGCAGAACTGAGAACATGCTGTTGGGCAGAGCTGCAGCTGACCGCTGGAGTTCAGCTCTCGCCGACGGCAGAAGGCGAAGAACGAAGCCGCTTGCGAGCGGCGCAGTGCAGCGAAGAGCTCTCCGAATTCGCCGCTAGCTCCACGGTCCTTCTCAGCTGCGAGTAGCAGCGCTCGCAGTACACAGAGCCTCGCAAGGCCCGAAGACCCGGAGGGAAGTATCGCACACGCAAATGTGCCAGGACAGAGACGTGTTCTACGTTGTCCCTTCTCGTCATGCAGTTTGTGCCTCTGCTGCTTCTGCTGTTAGGAATCGCTCCTTGAAAGGCGAGCGAGAGCGTCCTTCTGGGTGCATTGCACTGAGTCGAGTGCTCGCTCGGGACTTTGCACTCGGGGCCAAGGCAAGAGGGCGTGCTTGCCCGCAGAACTGAGAACACGCTGTTGGGCAGAGCTGCAGCTGACCGCTGGAGTTCAGCTCTCGCCGGACGGCAGAAGGCGAAGAACGAAGCCGCTTGCGAGCGGCGCAGTGCAGCGAAGAGCTCTCCGAATTCGCCGCTAGCTCCACGGTCCCTTCTCAGCTGCGAGTAGCAGCGCTCGCAGTACACAGAGCTTCGCAAGGCCCGAAGACCCGGAGGGAAGTATCGCACACGCAAATGTGCCAGGACAGAGACGTGTTCTACGTTGTCCCTTCTCGTCATGCAGTTTGTGCCTCTGCTGCTTCTGCTGTTAGGAATCGCTCCTTGAAAGGCGAGCGAGAGCGTCCTTCTGGGTGCATTGCACTGAGTCGAGTGCTCGCTCGGGACTTTGCACTCGGGGCCAAGGCAAGAGGGCGTGCTTGCCCGCAGAACTGAGAACACGCTGTTGGGCAGAGCTGCAGCTGACCGCTGGAGTTCAGCTCTCGCCGGACGGCAGAAGGCGAAGAACGAAGCCGCTTGCGAGGGGCGCAGTGCAGCGAAGAGCTCTCCGAATTCGCCGCTAGCTCCACGGGTCCTTCTCAGCTGCGAGTAGCAGCGCTCGCAGTACACAGAGCCTCGCAAGGCCCGAAGACCCGGAGGGAAGTATCGCACACGCAAATGTGCCAGGACAGAGACGTGTTCTACGTTGTCCCTTCTCGTCATGCAGTTTGTGCCTCTGCTGCTTCTGCTGTTAGGAATCGCTCCTTGAAAGGCGAGCGAGAGCGTCCTTCTGGGTGCATTGCACTGAGTCGAGTGCTCGCTCGGGACTTTGCACTCGGGCCAAGGCAAGAGGGCGTGCTTGCCCGCAGAACTGAGAACACGCTGTTGGGCAGAGCTGCAGCTGACCGCTGGAGTTCAGCTCTCGCCGGACTGCAGAAGGCGAAGAACGAAGCCGCTTGCGAGCGGCGCAGTGCAGCGAAGAGCTCTCCGAATTCGCCGCTAGCTCCACGGTCCTTCTCAGCTGCGAGTAGCAGCGCTCGCAGTACACAGAGCCTCGCAAGGCCCGAAGACCCGGAGGGAAGTATCGCACACGCAAATGTGCCAGGACAGAGACGTGTTCTACGTTGTCCCTTCTCGTCATGCAGTTTGTGCCTCTGCTGCTTCTGCTGTTGGGAATCGCTCCCTGAAAGGCGAGCGAGAGCGTCCTTCTGGGTGCATTGCACTGAGTCGAGTGCTCGCTCGGGACTTTGCACTCGGGGCCAAGGCAAGAGGGCGTGCTTGCCCGCAGAACTGAGAACACGCTGTTGGGCAGAGCTGCAACTGACCGCCGGAGTTCAGCTCTCGCCGGACGGCAGAAGGCGAAGAACGAAGCCGCTTGCGAGCGGCGCAGTGCAGCGAAGAGCTCTCCGAATTCGCCGCTAGCTCCACGGTCCTTCTCAGCTGCGAGTAGCAGCGCTCGCAGTACACAGAGCTTCGCAAGGCCCGAAGACCCGGAGGGAAGTATGGCACACGGAAATGTGCCAGGACAGAGACGTGTTCTACGTTGTCCCTTCTCGTCATGCAGTTTGTGCCTCTGCTGCTTCTGCTGTTAGGAATCGCTCCCTGAAAGGCGAGCGAGAGCGTCCTTCTGGGTGCATTGCACTGAGTCGAGTGCTCGCTCGGGACTTTGCACTCGGGGCCAAGGCAAGAGGGCGTGCTTGCCCGCAGAACTGAGAACACGCTGTTGGGCAGAGCTGCAAGTGACCGCCGGAGTTCAGCTCTCGCCGGACGGCAGAAGGCGAAGAACGAAGCCGCTTGCGAGCGGCGCAGTGCGGCGAAGAGCTCTCCGATTTCGCCGCTAGCTCCACGGTCCTTCTCAGCTGCGAGTAGCAGCGCTCGCAGTACACAGAGCCTCGCAAGGCCCGAAGACCCGGAGGGAAGTATCGCACACGCAAATGTGCCAGGACAGAGACGTGTTCTACGTTGTCCCTTCTCGTCATGCAGTTTGTGCCTCTGCTGCTTCTGCTGTTAGGAATCGCTCCTTGAAAGGCGAGCGAGAGCGTCCTTCTGGGTGCATTGCACTGAGTCGAGTGCTCGCTCGGGACTTTGCACTCGGGGCCAAGGCAAGAGGGCGTGCTTGCCCGCAGAACTGAGAACACGCTGTTGGGCAGAGCTGCAAGTGACCGCCGGAGTTCAGCTCTCGGCGGACGGCAGAAGGCGAAGAACGAAGCCGCTTGCGAGCGGCGCAGTGCAGCGAAGAGCTCTCCGGATTCACCGCTAGCTCCACGGTCCTTCTCAGCTGCGAGTAGCAGCGCTCGCAGTACACAGAGCTTCGCAAGGCCCGAAGACCCGGAGGGAAGTATGGCACACGGAAATGTGCCAGGACAGAGACGTGTTCTACGTTGTCCCTTCTCGTCATGCAGTTTTGTGCCTCTGCTGCTTCTGCTGTTAGGAATCGCTCCCTGAAAGGCGAGCGAGAGCGTCCTTCTGGGTGCATTGCACTGAGTCGAGTGCTCGCTCGGGACTTTGCACTCGGGGCCAAGGCAAGAGGGCGTGCTTGCCCGCAGAACTGAGAACACGCTGTTGGGCAGAGCTGCAAGTGACCGCCGGAGTTCAGCTCTCGGCGGACGGCAGAAGGCGAAGAACGAAGCCGCTTGCGAGCGGCGCAGTGCAGCGAAGAGCTCTCCGGATTCGCCGCTAGCTCCACGGTCCTTCTCAGCTGCGAGTAGCAGCGCTCGCAGTACACAGAGCTTCGCAAGGCCCGAAGACCCGGAGGGAAGTATGGCACACGGAAATGTGCCAGGACAGAGAA